>NC_056600.1:25085397-25162988 GCF_018340385.1 Cyprinus carpio | reverse complement strand
ATTTTCTCTATTCCAAGACCGTTGGCTTTATTTCTTTAATTGGTAAATGTAGAAAGGATGCTGAAGTCTGTTACCCAATTATGGTGATTGGTGTTCATTTTAGTTGGGCACTTGGCCATGACTTGGTGTGAATTAACTCTTGTCTCAGCAATTGTTAAAAGTGCATGCTATCACTATTTTCAATATTATTTCATGGACCTCACCGCACTGACATACATTTTACTATGTGCACTTTTTGAAATCAGTGACTGACAGCTGGATTTGAACATATGTGTCTTTCCAGATAAAGTATGAAAGTCTTTAAAAACAGAATACTTTTGGTTTTGAACTTTCATTTATCAAGTTGTTTTTAATTGTCCATTGAAAGAGCTCTTCTCATAACCCATTATTGAACAAACTGCTTATGATCACACATCCATTAGACATTTTTTGGTTTTTTCTGTGTACAGATCTCATGAAACTTGATGGACAATTCCTTTGATTTCTTTGAAATGTTTTACCAGTTTATCAGTGACACTGATTAATAATGTAATCATAACAAAAGCAATTAAAAGTTTCAGTAAAACTTTCAGCAGAGGGAGCAAAAAATAAATTACACTAGTTATCATATAATTCAATAAATCATGATTTAATCTTATATGTTTTTCCTTTGCATCTTAATGTGTTAAATAGAAGAAATATGAAAGGAAAAAACTGTGTTTGTCCCCAAAACACTACTTGCATACAGACAGCTGGCGCTACGAACACACCAACCCTGCGACAGGACCACTGCTGAGACGAACCAGCATCACCAGCTCCATTTTGCTTTGAGAAACAGCATGGATATGCTCAGTCCACCAGCTAGACCAGCAACTATACCAGCATAAACCAGCCTGGACAGCTTAGAATCCATGCCTGGTTTATGCTGGATTGTTCAGCAGGGTACTTATCCAGAGTGAGCAAAAGGGCACTGAATCACTCTGGACCCCTCACATCCAAGTTTTTTTTTTTCTTCTTTTTCGGTCAACAAGCAAAATTCCATTTGCATCATTTGGCACAGGAAAGCATGAAACTTACAGGTACATACATACTACTGTAAATATGCATGTACACATACATAACCATACAAAATAAAATCAATTACAAAATCAAAAAAAAAAAAAAAAAAGATATTTTATATCTAATATTTTTTGACCAAAAAAGGTGTAGGCCAAGTTCGCTCTGTATAACTTGTGTTCTTTGCATGGTGTATCTGTGTGTTTGTTTGTCATGTGTGTCGAAACTAAACTCAGGAATGAGGAAGCTGTTTTACAGACTCACAGGACACTCTGTTTTTACACACGTCACTCAAACACAGAACCAGGAAACAGGAATCACATGAGTTCAGGGAAAGAGAAAGTGAAGTGTAGCTGAGCTGTTGTGTGTTTGTGACTCTGTATTTCTGCAGTAAAATGGCAGAAGCCAGATTTTCTCAGGATGAGTTCTTGTGTCCGCGTGTGTCTGGATCTCCTGAAGGATGGAAGACAGTGACCATCCAGTGTGGACACAGTTACCTGTATGAGCTGCATTACAGACTGCTGGGATGAAGAGGATGAGAAGAGAGTCTACAGCTGCCCTCAGTGCAGAAAGACCTTCAGTCCAAGACCTGCTTTATTTAAGAACGTGGTGTTTGCTGAAATGCTGGAGAAACTGAAGAAGACTAAACTACAAAGTGTGGGTTCCTGCTGGAGCTGGAGATGTTCAGTGTGACGTCTGTACTGGAAGAAAACACAGAGCCGTTAAGTCCTGTCTGGTGTGTCTGAACTCTTACTGTCAGAATCACCTCGAACAACATGAGAGTTGGTTTAAAGGAAAGAGACACAGTTTGATTGAAGCCACTGGAGGACTGCAGGAGATGATCTGCCAGAAACATGAGAAGCTCCTTGAGGTTTTCTGTCGCACTGATCAGAAGGTGTATATGTGTGCTGTGTACGATGGATGAACATAAAAAACCACGACACTGTATCAGCTGCAGCACAGAGGACAGAGAAACAGGTATTTAACACTAGACACTGATGAAATATTGCTGACACTCGTTTCATATGTGTTTATATCTGCACCATATTAACAGCTGACAGCATTCACACTGTTCACGACAGCAGAAATTAACAGCAGCTGCAAGAAGAGTTTCACTGTTTGCTGAAAATACACTGTAAACCTTCAACACAATCTTTCAGAAAATAGGATTTGATTAAGACACATAAAACAATGGAGTGAACTATTCACCATTCTTTGATTAAATATATACTTCTATCAGTCAAAATACAGGTTAAATGCAGTCACAGACGACACAGACACACTGTCATTATGAAAGTTCTACGTCTGTGTCAGGTTCAGGTTTATGATAGTTACACTTACAGTGTGAAACAGGGTTAGGTTAGGATGTTAATTCATGTACTATGCTGGTAAATGATCAATCATCCTGTCTGGAGTCTGAACCTACAGCCATTAGTTATCAGCTCCACTTTTCCTGGATTGATCTGTTCACATGATGATTTAGTGGCAGTAGTTTTCTGTGAGATTCACTCTCATCTGTTTGTCCTGCAGAAGCAGCTGAAGGAGACGCAGAAGACGCTCCAGCAGAGAATCCAGCAGAGAGAGAGAAAGATCTTCAGCAGCTGAGAGAGACTGTGGAGTCTCATAAGGGTGAGTCTGGAGAAGAAGAGAAGTTTGTCTCCGTCTCAGTTCAGACTCACTGAAGCTGAAATCACTGTTGTCCTAACAGCGCTCTGCACAGACAGCAGCAGTGGAGGACAGTGAGAGGATCTTACGAGAGCTCATCCGCTCCATTGAGAGAAGCCGCTCTGACGGCTGCTGATACGACTGATCAGAGATCAGGAAAAAGACTGCAGTGAGTCGAGCTGAAGAAACGACTGGAGCGACTGGAGCAGGAGATCAATGATCTGAGGAAGGAGGAGAGACGCTGAGCTGGAGCAGCTCTCAAACACACAGGATCACATCCAGTTCCTGCAGGTAACACAGATCTAGAAGAACAGGGTCAGAGTGGACTTTGAGCAGATCCTGCTGTGACAGAGACCTCACAGAGAGAAACACTTCATGAGTGTGTTACTATATAATCATCAGTCAGATCTCTATCATCTGATCTTCTTCTGAAGGAGATGAATGGCTGTCACATGGCTGTGGAAATCTTGTTCAAATGGGTCTCATGTCAGAGCTTTTCTTTTCACTTGTATAAGCTGCGTCCCAGTGTGGAGCTGATGAGTTTGATTTGTGTTTTCTGTAGAGTTTCCAGTCTCCTCAGCACCTCCTGAATCTACAGACAGTAAATGATGATCTCTTCAGTTCTCTCGTCTCTTCTGATGTTCTGAGAGATTCTGTCCATCAGCTGAGAGACAAACTGGAGGATTTCTGCAAAGAGGAGCTCAAGAAGATCTCAGACAGAGTGTAAAGTCCTGGAGATTCATCTGCGCTCAGAAACCAGTCCATCATCATCTCATATCATGGAGAACATCATATTAGAAATGTGTTAGGAATTGATACAGGATCATGAGAATCACACTGTTCATGTCTGTTGATTTCCACAGTCACATTCACCAACATTGTTCCCAGAACCAGGAAGGACTTCCTACAATGTAAGTCAGTAAGAAAAACCAGCAGAAAAAACTCTCTGAGTGTGTTCATGTTCTCCTGTAGAAGGAGAAAGAAGAGTTTTATAACTGATGATGTAGATGATGATGTGCACAGATATCTGTTCATCTGTACTGAGACACTGATGATACACTGAACATGAAGAGTTCAGCTACATGAAAAGATCAAACAGATTCATAATTCCTGATTCTGATGTGTTTTATCTCCATCAGATTCCCGTCAGCTCACTCTGGATCTGAACACAGTGAATAAACACCTCCGTCTGTCTGAGAACAACAGAGTGATTACATACACTGACACACTCCAGCCGTATCCTGATCATCCAGACAGATTTGATGATGTGTGTCAGGTGTTGTGTAGACGAGAGAGTGTGTGTGTGGACGCTGTTTACTGGGAGATTGAGAGGAGTGGAGGTGTGGATATATCAGTGTCATATAAGAGCATCAGCAGGAAGGGAGGAGGTAAAGAGTGTGGGTTTGGAGGTAATGATCAGTCCTGGAGTTTGTTCTGCTCTTCCTCCAGATACTCATTCAGACACAATAACATAGAGACTGCTCTCTCTGTGAAGTCCATCAGCAGTAGAATAGGAGTGTTTGTGGATCACAGTGCAGGAACTCTGTCCTTCTACAGCGTCTCTGACACAATGAGCCTCATCCACACAGTCCAGACCACATTCACTCAGACACTCTATCCTGGGTTTTGACTTCGTTTTAGATCATCAGTGAAAACTGTGTTGATGAATCAGAATAGACTGATGAGAGATTCTACCCATAATGCTTTGAGCTGCATGATAAATCAGTAACAGTGTTATTACTGAGTCTCTTCTCTTCTCTTCATGATATTAATACTGCAGCTTTACTTCTGTCAGTGAAATAACATCAGAATAAATGTAATAAATCCTCACATAGACAGAAAGATCAGTGTGTGTGAGTCCTGCTGAGTGACACTGTGTTTCTGTGCTCTTCACAACCTACACTTGACCCTGGAGCACAAAACCAGTCATAAGGGTCAATTATTGAATGTATTTGATGTCTGTGTTGTTAGGAGGACAATATTTGTCTGAGATACAACTATTTGAAAATCTGGAATCTGAGGGGGAGCAAAAAAAAAATCTAAATATTGAGAAAATCATCTTTAAAGTTGTTCAAATTAAGTTCTTAGCAATGCATATTACTAATAAAAAATTTTGATATATTTACGGTAGGAAATTATCAAAATATCTTCATGGAACATGATCTTTACTTAATATCCTAATGATTTTTGTCATAAAAGAGAAATGTATAATTGTGATCCATACAATGTATTGTTGTCTATTGCTACAAATATCTCTGTGCTACTGATGACTGCTTCTGTGCTGCAGGGACACTTTATTGTTTTAGATAAATTTGTTCTTTTGGTTAATGATTTTGTTATTAATGGTAATGTTTTTTTAAATGTCTGTATAATTTTTATACATTTTTCTTTAAATTTTTATGATATTTTTTCAGTTTTATTTGTGTTATTTGATTTAAATAAGGATTATTGTAATAATGATGATTAATAATTGATATTTTCATTTTTAATAAGTTATTTTTATGATTTTATCAAATCAAGCACCTCGTTATAGTTTCTTCTCTCATCCTAAAATCACTGACATAAAAATCAGATGTGTCACAAAAGGAATCATATGTTTCCCTGTTTAACCATAAAATCAGACTCTTGGTTAAAAATGAGATTGAAGATATGAGTCAGCTGGTTATCTAGTTCAGTTCTTCAGAAATGAGGAGCATGTCACACAATCTTTCCATGTTACCATCTGCCTATAATTTCTAGTGTCAGAACAAAAGTAAAATCACCAAGAAACGTTGCATATTTTCCTCCAGTTTTTTTCTTAATATTAATTTACTATTTTTTTTTTTGAATTGTGGTTGTTTTTATTTTTATCTTTGTTATAAAAAATAAGAACAAAGATGCTAATAAACAGTAGTTAAATCAAGAGCAGCGAGTGATTCTGTCTTTTCTTTTAATGTTTGATTAACATTGAGACAGATCTATATTAAGACCTACTGTAATGCATGGATCTAATATAATGTTACACATCAGATTTCCCCAAACTTCAACTAAAACCATCATGTAAGACATAACAGATTATGTTTGTGTGAATCTCGTCAAGACGTATTTCACAGTAATGAACTTTACAGCGAGATTCTTCACCATCGAGCTGATATCTTTCAAGAAGGACATTGTTGTTGACAGTGTTAGGATCTTAAATTGGGAGTATTTTCTATGTTGTCTAGTTCACTCTGTTTGATAGACAACTTTCCTCCTTTGTCTGATGGCTTCAATTCCTGGACCAATCGAATTTAAGATCTTCACAGTTATTCCTTATGTGTTTAGTTATTAAACCTGAAGCTTTGTTCCTATATGGAAATTTTGCTTATAGGAGCAAAGTCCCAAGAGTGTGTTGTGCTCCTTGAGACGTTAAGAAAGATATTTTGGGGATAAATAGATGACTGTTCCCTGCTCAACTTCTCACCACAGGAGAGAGAATGAAAATCATCTGCAGAATTAACATCACATTTTAAATAATGTCTAAAATAAGCATTTCAGGTTTTCTGAAATTCTTGACATAGAATAAGTCTAATAGTAAGTAATACACTATATGGACAAAAGTAAAAGGAACACCTGACTGTAACACCAACAAAGACTTTAATGCCATCTTATTCTAAACACACAGACATTAATAACACTGTCAGTGTGAGATAGTGCAGGTGTCTCCTGAGATGCAGAGAAGCAGCGCTCGTGTTCAGCTGTGACTACTGATGTGATCCTTCAGGTGAACGGTTTCTCTCTGCTGTCAGTCCTCACGAGTTCTGTGACCTATCTTTTACACACAAAGCTCTTTCCACACAGACAGCATGTGTACACTGTAAAAAGTTGCTGTAAAAACAGCCAATTTCCAACAGTAAAATACTGTTATTTCAATAGACAGTTTAATCCTGTAAATCAACAGACAAAGGCGCATAAATTAATAACTTATTAATATGTAACTGTAAACCCATTGGCGCCTGAAAAAAACAGTCTTGCGCTGTAAAAAGCAGCATGTGGGGGTGGGGATTTTTTAACACAGTCCTCTTTTTTCAAAAACAGCGCGGTAAATGAGATCACTGCACAACTCGCCTCTTGCCTTCACCTCTGTCGTTTTAAAGGACACGGTTCAAGGTAAGTTTGTCTCGTTGTTAAAAGGTATTTGTGACTGTGCTACTTGACGCGAATCGCATTTTGCAGGCAGTTCTTTAACGGGTCTGGTATTCGGTGACGTAGTTAGCTTTCTCCGACCTCCGATTATTACAGCGAATACTTTGCTTGGTTAAAAGGGTACTACTTTGATATAAGCTCTATTTTCTTCTGTAGAAACCTTTAAATCTACATCTCTTTCTGATTCATGATGCTAATTTTAGATACCAGATTCATGCATGTAAATGTTATTCACTAAAGTTACACCACGCAATATAATCCACGTAAAAAAAAAAAAAAAAAAAAAAATTGTTTGATAAAAAAAAAAAAAAAAAAAATTGTTTGATTAAACTACCGTTACATGTAGGCCTAACGTATGCAGGAGTCGTATTCAAAAAAGTCGATGAGGTCGTTACTGAAAACGTGGCAGATATTTTTGACTGCTTTTCAGTGCGAATCACATTTTGCAGATAGACGTTGAGAGTCAACGGGTCAGACATTTCTCTAGCCAGTCTTCTCCGTCGAATTATTTTCTTGGTCAAAGAGGTAATAAGCTGAAATAAATTGTTTTATTCTTTTTATCTTATACAGGAATCATTGACTCCATGTAACGTTATTTGTATTTCCAAGAAGGCAAGCAACACTAAAATTAGGTAAGTTAACAACATGTATTCTTGCAAACTTTGTATGCACTCAAGCAGTACCATCTGTGCGTTTGTGAGGCACATGCGAGTACACAGACATGTTTCCAATGTAACTTTTAGTTGTGCTCTGCCTGATTGCAACAGAACATTTCACATGTTTGAAGCTTTTAAGACTCACAGCTAAAGACATGGAAAAGGCAAAACTGAGATTAGCTCAAGGTCCTTCGCCTCATTTGACCTAACGTGTCATGTTGGGTTATGTCGGGCTAGTTGTGAGACATTGAAGAGCCTTTATCGACATCTAAAGACACATATTAAGGAGGGGAAAACAGTTTCATGCCCATTTCAGGGATGTGGCAAAGTGTTTTCCAGCGTGTCCACATTTACGGCACACTTATCTAGGGAAACATCGTGATTGCTCTGAAGGAAATCTGGTTGTTTCGGTTGCACATCCTGGTGGCATGTATGAGAGTTTTGACCATCAGTCGGAAGTACTTCATGAGGCTCCAAGTATGGAACAAGATGACAGTGCAGAAAGTGTTGATGAGGCACTGTTTTTGAGACATCTTGCTTTATTTTATCTTAAATTGCAATCTAAATGTCTACTTCCATCATCTGCAATTCAAACAATTGTTAGTCAATTTCAAGAATTTCATGACATGAGTAAGGAACATCTGCTTTTCAAGTTAAGAGACAAATTAGCAGCATTACAGCTTCCTGAAAGGCATATATGTGCCATTGTTGATGTGTTTTTGCATAGTGATGACCTTTGTTCAGGTTCAGACTTACAGTTCACACATACTTAATACTGACCAAAAATGAAAAACCTACTTCAAAAGTAATTTTAACCACGTAGCACCAGTTCCGGTTTGTCTTGGAGAAAATAAGACCGGCAAAGAGTGCTTTGCACAATATGTTCCAATCAAAGAAACTATAAAGACACTGTTACAAATTGACACAGTACGGGAACATCACAAACAAATTACTATAATGTTCCTCGTAAAGATGTTTTTTGGGACATCTGGGATGGCAACAGCATAACAGAAAATAGTTTGCTTAGAAATGACCCCTCATCTTTTGGCATAATTCTCTACCAGGATGCATTAGAAGTTGCCAACCCTCTTGGTTCTGGTAGAAAAAACAAGTTGCAGACATCCCTCCACATCATAGGTATAGCTTTGACCAGATGCAACTTGTTCTTATTTGCAGAGAGCAGGATTTCAATTTTTTCGGGCAAGAAAATATCTTCCAGTCACTCATCAAAGACCTCAAAGATCTTGAGGTAAGTGGTGTTATTTTTCCTGATGGACAAGTTTTCTTGGGAATATTAACTGCAATTTGTGGGGACAACCTGGGCTCACACTGTATTGGTGGATTTGTAGAGAATTTTCAAAGAGTTTGAAATTTTGCAGATACTGCAACATCGACAGAGAAACATTTAGAGAAGATCCTCTTTCTAAAGGTACTAAGCGCACAGTGAGTCATACAAAGAGCACGCTGAGAATGATGGTGCTTCAAGTGCAGTTGAAGGGATCAAATTTGACTTTGTTCAATAGCCTCCGTCACTTTCATGTATGCCAACCGGGATTACCAGGAATTAAAATCGGAGAATAAGTCAGTTCTCATACTTTGGTAGTGATGCTAATGACAAACCCGTTGAGGTTGCTCCGGGTGGGGATAAACTTTCTGGCCATGCAGTGCAAAACTGGTGTTTACTTAGGATGCTTCCAGTTTTGATTGGAGATAAGATTAAAAGTCCAGCTGAAAATGAGGAATGGCAGCTTGTGTTACAGCTTCGACAAATAGTAGAGCTTATTTGTGCACCAGCTATTTCTGCAGGCCAGATAGCTTACCTTGAAGTATTGATTGAGTACTTGCATACTCGATGTAAAGCCTTTCCAAATCACACACTGAAACCAAAGCACCACTATATCACTCATTATCCATAACTGATTTTCCACTTTGGCCCTTTAATCCGTTTATGGACTATGAGATTCGAAAGTAAACACATATTTCAAACAGTGTGCTCGAAAATCGCATAATTTCAAGAATCTCTGTCGCACGCTTGCAGAGAAGCATCAGCTGCTTCAGGCGTACCTTTATGCGGGTAACTTTTTCCCACCAGATATTGTTCTGAAAAAAAGCACAGAATTTTATTTTACGGAATACAGTGAGGAGATCAGGAGGGCAGTTTCAAATTTGAATTTTGAAGCAGCAAACACTGAGGGGCACAAAATACAAAAAAAACAAGTTTGTTTTGATCGGAGACTGTGATGACGGGCTTGTAGCTGGAAAGATCAAATTGGTTCTTGTTCATCAGGGTTCATTTGTACATTTTGTAATCCAGGAATATCAGGCTGTGTTGGTTCCTAACATGGGGTGTTTACAGTTTTGCAGCAACTGAGAGAATGTGCTGTATAAAACACGAGAATCTGTTAGATTATTACCCATTGCCTGAGTACAGAGTGTGTGGCATGCCTGTACTTTGTCTTCATCACTCTTTTCTCTTCTTATAGACCAATGTCTGCCTGGAGTACTGAGGTTAAAGACATCATTTTGCGAGCATTGCCCAACTTATCCTCAGATGTTCTGCAACAGATACTTTCAAAACTTCAGAGCTCTGGGCTAGAAAGCAAAGAAGATTTGCAGTATGTTCAACAAGAAGACCTTACTGATGTCTTGCCAGTTATTCAGCTTAGAAAGCTTCTTCAGGTCTTCAAATCAGGTAATTTAACAAAGACATTTAAGGTTAATGAACATTACCTGCACATAAAGTGTAAATATGTTCTTACAGGCAGTGGCGTTCTTTACTTATATATCCATTTTTGAGCTCATTTTTGTTTTTGCAGAGTTATATTTGATGTTATGTGAATGTGTAAATATATAAATAATTTGTAAAATAAAATAGTAATATTGTACATAGTATCATTATCATCATTATAGTTTGAAATATGTTAAAGGGATAGTTCACCCAAAAATTAAAATTCTGTCATTAATTACTCACCCTCATGTCATTCTCTTCATTCATCTTCGGAACACAAATTAAGATATTTTAGATGAAATCCGAGTGATCTCTGACCCTCCATAGACAGCAAGGGTCCTTCCACATTCAAGGTCCAGAAACATAAAGACATTGTTAATATAGTCCATATAAACATCAGTGGTTCAACCGTTATTTTATGAAGCTACAAGAATATTTTTTTGTGTGCAAAGAAAACAAAAATAAACTTTATTGACGATTTCTTCTCTCCTGAGACAGTCCTCCGCCATTACAGGGGAGTACCACTATTTTAACAATGTATTTACAAAGTTTCTGGACCCTGAACGTGGTAGGACCCTTGGTGTCTAAGGAGGGTCAGAGAGCTCTCGGATTTCATCTAAAATATCTTAATTTGTGTTCTGAAGATGAACAAAGGTCTTACGGGTTTGGAGCGACATGAGGTTAGTAATCAATGATGGAATTTTCATTTTTGGGTGAACTATCCCTTTACTTTTCTGTCATCAGAAACTGAAGTGATTACGCTGAACTTACAAGCCACCTCGAGCCCATGTTCAAGTTACAGTGAACCAAGTTTAGCCTCTCCTTTGTCAAGTTCAGCACATGACAGTCAAGCTTGCATGTCATTTTCCTCAGAAACAGCCAACCCAAGTACATCCTCTCCACATACTTTTATCGTTTCCAAGACATGGCCCACAACTTTCCAGGTCCCATGGGATCGAATGCCACCACAGATCCAATCGGCTATTTCTGCAGGCAAGAGGCCTAAACCTGCAGAACGGCGGCAAGATGGTGAGAGTCCTAGTGGACGAAATGCGCAAATATGAGCTTTGCCCCACGCGTTCTCAATGTCTCACGGTCTGCCAAAAATATTGTTAGGCAATACCCTAACAGCTTTGCGGACCAGTTTCCAAATGGTGCTTCAATAGCAGGAGGGTATACATCACTCTTAATGCAAGTAAAGACACGTGTGTGGAAAATCTTAACCGTGAGAGCAGTTTTCGCCATCATAGAACCATGCCGAAGTCTGGATGCAAACGAGGACCCACAGACACCTACGGGTGTGTTAGATTTCAGCCACAACTCACCCACCTGAAGAAACCAAGGGAATCAATAGAGGCACAAAAAAAGACAGCGACTACAGGACATTTACAGCAAGGAAGGAACTACCGGAATTGAGAAAGTAGAAGTACAAAATCTGATGGAGACCAACATTTTGTCTGCAGCGTCAGCATTTAAACTCCACACACTGCTCCTTCTGTTGATGACATACAGAGCACGGGGCCTTACCTTTTTTAACCAAAAGTCCATCTGTGCCCATTTTCATTTGCTCACTGAAATTGATATACTGCATGCATTAGAGATGCCCATGGAAGAATGTGGAAAGGCCATTCTTAAGTACTTCAAAAGCAGACCAAAAGATAAAGTCATGAAGGATGTCTTGTCCCAGGCTGACAGCCTTGAGATTGCACACCTGGTCATCAAGCTTCTTCTGGCACATTTTGATGAGAGTGAAAGTGGACTGATGGCACATGCAGATGTGAGTGTTTATTTATATATTTTGTTTGTTTAATTTTATCTTAAGAGTGTAATTCAGAATTTTGTTCTCTTTTAGGTTTTCTGCGACTGCAGCTGATGTTGAGAAGATGCGAAATCTACCAGCCCTTGTCTTATTCTGTGTGGTTAGTATGTCACAACTAATGCTGGTAGTCGGTTACAAAGGCATGACTTTTAAAAGAAAGATAGACTCAAAATTGAAAATGTTCTCATAATTTACTCACCCTCAGGCCATCAAAGATGTATGTGACTTAATGTTTCATCAGATATAAAACAATCCAAAAAGAAGACCATTATTGGTGGTATCAATATTCTCTTGTTATTAAGAATTTGTTTCACAAAAGAGAAGGGAAGCAGGAATCTCCAGTGACACGAATTGTGATGTAAGCAGTGCTTGGCCTGTGTTTATTCGGTGGATTTCAATGCGAGAAGAACAGAGAGAATTTGTTTCCCTGAAAGAATGTACTTGGGTTTGGATGCGTGTAATTTGACACAGTGCCACCAATATTTCGTAATTTGACTGGAAACAGTAAATAGTTTTTTGCACATATACATAGGTCCAGGTTACTCCTGAAAATGTATTTGTGTTCTGATGATGAAAAAGTCATAGACATCTTGGATAGCATGAAAGTAAGTGAATTGTCAGTAAATTTTCATTTATGTGTAAACTATTACTTTGAGCATAATTGGGAAAGAAGACACCCTGAGAACTATTCAAGATATAATCTAATTGAGGTTTAAAAAAAATGTATATCATTTCAGGGAGGTCAGAGACCTGCATTGAACGATGGATGATTACCTTTGAGGGCCACTTCATTTGTGAGCGCGTACACCCGAGATTTCTGACTGCAGTAGCAACAATGTTTGCAATGTACTACGTCTTTAACCTTCAGTATCCAGAGGAGGCATGTGGCACATTGGAATTCATTCAAAGGTATTTTATTCACCTTTTACTGTGACCTGTAAATTGCTTTTTTCCCCTTTTATTACTCCATAATTTCAGCAAGTATATATTTATATATATATATATATATATATATATATATACACACAGTACAGACCAAAAGTTTGGAAACATTACTATTTTTAATGTTTTGAAAGAAGTCTCTTCTGCTCATCAAGCCTGCATTTATTTGATCAAAAATACAGAAAAAAAAAAACAGTAAATTGTGAAATATTATTACAACTTAAAATAATAGTTTTCTATTTGAATATACTTTAAAAAAATAATTTATTCCTGTGATGCAAAGCTGAATTTTCAGCATCATTACTCCAGCCTTCAGTGTCACATGTAACATCCAGTCTAGTGACGTCAACTCAGGTGGACACCACAAACTTAGTTGTATAGCGCTTTTTACGATACAAATCATTGCAAAGCAACTTTACAGAAAATTAAGTTTCTACAATATTTAGTAGTAGCTTATCAGTGGTGACTGTCAGTTCATGTGCATATGGCAGAAATGTTCAGAAAAATCAATAAAAGACGTAAACAAACAGACGATTAACACTATTAACAGCAATTATGCAATCAAACTTATAGCAAAAATGTGGTAGTTCTGTATGTTGTCTCTGGGTTAGCATCATCTGAGGTCCTCTGAGGGGTTGGCATCATCTCTTCTCAGGTGTTCTGGATCCAGACTGGAGCTTGTGTAAATCCTAGTTACCACGGGATGTGTATCTGGCTTTGCATCATCTGAGGTCCGAGACATAATTAGCGTAGCTGCTGTTCCAGCCAAGTAAAATTAATTAGTTTAACCCAAGTTAAAGAATAATAATGCGCATTTGATCAGATATAACTGCAGTCCAAAATTATGAGATGCATTATTTGAATGCTTGGCCAAAGAGATGTGTTTTTTAATCTAGAGTTAAACAGAGAGAGTGTGTCTGAACCCCGAACATTATCAGGAAGGCTATTCCAGAGTTTGGGAGCCAAATGCGAAAAAGCTCTACCTCCTTTAGTGGACTTTGCTATCCTAGGTACTATCAAAAGTCCAGCGTTTTGTGACCTTAGGGAGCGTGATGGGTTGTAGCATGGCAGAAGACTAGTTAGGTACGCAGGAGCTAACCCATTAAGAGCCTTATAGGTAAGCAATAATATTTTGTAACTGATACGAAACTTAATAGGTATCCAGTGCAGAGACTGTAGTTTTGGGGTAATATGATCATATTTTCTTGACCTGGTAAGGACTCTAGCCGCTGTATTTTGGACTACCATGTAGCTTGTTTATTGAGGATGCAGGACAACCAGCTAGCAGTGCATTACAATAGTCCAGTCTAGAGGTCATGAATGCATGACACTGGCCTTTTCTGCATCAGGAACAGGTAACATGTTTCGTAGCTTGGCAATGTTTCTAAGATGGAAGAATGCTGTTTTTGTAACATGGGAAATATGATTTTCAAAAGACAAGTTACTGTCTAATATAACACCCAGATTTTTGACTGTAGAGGAAGTAACAGTACATCCGTCTAATTGCAAATTGTTATCTACGAGATTCTGTGTAATGTTTTCTGGTCCAATAAGTAATATCTCTGTCTTATCTGAATTTAATAGGAGAAAATTATTGGTCATCCAATCTTTTACATTTTTAACACACTCTGTTATCTTAGGTAATTTTGAAGTTTCACCTGGTCTTGTTGAGATATATAGTTGAGTATCATCAGCATAACAGTGGAAACTAATCCCGTATTTTCTAATGATATTACCAAGGGGCAACATGTATATTGAAAATAGCAGAGGACCTAGGACAGATCCTTGTGGCACTCCATATTTTACTGGTGATAAATGAGATGACTCCCCATTTAGATAAACAAAGTGGTAGCGATCGGGACAGGTAGGATCTAAACCATCTTAAAGCCTGCCCTTGGATACCTGTATAGTTTTTGTAATCTATCTATGAGTATGTCGTGATCTATGGTGTCGAACGCAGCACTAAGATCAAGTAAAACTAGCAATGAGATGCAGCCTTGATCTGATGCAAGAAGCAAGTCATTTGTAATTTTAACAAGTGCAGTTTCTGTGCTATGATGGGGCCTGAAACCCGACTGAAACTCTTCATAGAGATTAATTTTTTTGCAGGTAGGAGCACAATTGAGCAGACACAACTTTTTCTAAAATTTTAGACATAATGGAAGATTTGAAATGGGTCTGTAATTTGCCAGTTCACTAGGATCTAGTTGTGGTTTTTTAATAAGAGGCTTAATAACCGCCAGCTTGAATGGTTTTGGGACGTGACCTAAAGATAACGACGAGTTAATAATATTGAGAAGCGGTTTTTCTGCTACAGGGTAACAACTCTTTCTGTAATTTAATGGGTACAGGATCTAATAAACATGTTGTTGGTTTAGATGCAGTGATAAGTTTATTTAGCTCATCCTGTCCTATAGTTGTAAAGCACTGCAGTTTATCTTTGGGTGCGATGGATAAAACTAAAGTATTAGACGCTGTAGAATCTACATTTGTTATTGTATTTCTGATGTTATCTATTTTATCAGTGAAGAAATTCATAAAGTCATTACTATTTAACTGTGAGGGAATATTTAGATCGGGTGGCGTCTGGTTATTTGTTAATCTAGCCACTGTGCTAAATAAAAACCTTGGATTGTTTTGGTTGTTTTCTATGAGTTTGTGGATATGCTCGGCCCTGGCAGTTTTTAGAGCCTGTCTATAGCTGGACATACTGTTTTTCCACGCAATTCTAAAAACTTCCAAGTTCGTTTTTCTCCATTTGCGCTCAAGACTACGAGTTTCTTTCTTGAGAGCGTGGGTATTACTGTTGTACCATGGCACAGCACGTTTTTCTCTAACCTTTTTCAATTTGATGGGGGCAACAGCTTCTAATGTATTAGAGAAGATAGTGCCCATATTGCCAGTCATTTTGTCTAGTTCATGTGTATTTATGGGTACACAGAGCAGTTGAGATAAATCAGGCAGGTTATTTGTGAATCTGTCTTTGGTGGCTGGAACAATAGTTCTGCCCGGACGATAACGCGAAGCTATATAGTTATTATCATCAATACGCAAAATGCACGATACAAGGAAATGGTCAGTAACTTCATCATTTTGAGGTACGATATCTATATCAGTAAGATTGATTCCATGTGATATAATTAAGTCTAGCATATGATTAAAACGATGAGTGGCGACATCTGGGCAGATCGCGTCCTGTGTGCACCGGGCCTGTGCAGAGAAAACACACGGGGTGGAGGTGGTGGGACTGTTAGCAGCGCGCTGTATACTTACCCTGGACTTGTGAGCGTCAGCCCGGGAGGTTTCCAGCGCGGCTCTCCGCTCTCTCAGCTGGGACTGCCTCTGCTCCAGGACCCGAATCTGCTTCTCCACGGCCTCCAGCTCGAGCTGCACCGAATGCAGCTCGAACGTGTCGTCACCTGCACTCAAAGGTAGACAAACATCCGCCATTAAAGCAAGTAACAGTGAGTAAAGCGATTGTAATGTGTGTGTGAATAGAGTATTAGCGATGCACGCGGGTTTAGCGACAACCACGCTGGTGATGCTAATGGGCTATAAGCTACTAGCGGACTCGGGAAATCAAAATAAAACTAGTGATAACAAGGCGCTCTGATTGTTTTTGTTGTAGAATACGATAGAGGATATATTCACACGTTATAGAAACGAAAATGATGGTGTATAAAATAGATTTCAGCAATAAAAAAATAGAAGATAGAGAATAACGTGACGGAGCTCAAACTAGAGGCATACGACAGCAACAAAAAATCATTTAAAGTATAACATGATCATTTAGAAATCATTCTAATATTCTGATTTATTATGAGTGTTGGAAACAGTTCTGCTGTCTAATATATTTGATGAATAAAAGGTTAAAAAGAACTGCATTTATTCAAAATTAAAAAAAAATTCTAATAATATATTTTCTTTACTATCACTTTTTATCAATTTAACACATCCTTGCTTAATAAAAGTATTGATTTTATTAAAAAAAAAAAAGAAAAAAAAAATTACTGACCCCAAATTACTGACCAGTAGTGTATATTGTTATTACAAAATATTTATATTTTAAAAAACATAGCTTCTTTTTTTTTTCTTTTTTTTACTTATTCATCAAAGTATCCTAAAAAAGTATCACATGTTCTGAAAAAATATTAAGCAGCAGAACTGTTTCCAACTTTGATAATGAATCATTATATTAGAATGATTTCTAAAGGATCATGTGATAATGATCCTAAAAATTCAGCTTTGCATCACAGAAATAAATGATAATTTAAAGTATAATAAATTTAAAACAATTATTTTAAATTGTAATAATATATCACAATATTACATTTTTTTTCTGTATTTTTTGATCAAATAAATGCAGGCTTGATGAGCAGAAGAAACTTCTTTCAAAAACATTAAAAATAGTAATGTTTCCAAACTTTTGGTCTGTACTGTATATATATTCTTCTTTCAAAAACATTAAAAATAGTAATGTTTCCAAACTTTTGGTCTGTACTGTATATATATTCGTATCAACATATTCATATTATTAGACGATTTGTCGGGATAAACCCTGAAAAAGGCTTTGAAGTCGTTTCGAAGAAAACTGGAAAGATCGTGAATAAGAAGTCAGCTACTGTCAACCCCAAAGTTGCTAAAGAACCTGCTAAAGAACCTCATCGATTTCGAATGGGATTTTGTCTAGGTAACTAAACTTAATTGCTCCCTACCACTTACTTGTTCAGTAGTAACTGTATATTAACCCTTTGGAAATGTTTGTTTTTCTGCATTAATATTACCTAAAATTGCATCTGATCACATGCATAGACAAAACATAAGGTGCTTCAGCTAAACATTCAGAGTGCTATGGGAAAGATATGTAAATATCTGATTACCTTGTTATCATGATGACCCACAAATTTTTTTTTATTTTTTTTTTTTGTAATAGTAGTTCATGAGTCAGGACTGGGATCATTTTTTCAGTTCTGTTTAAAGGGTGATACTTTGATAAAAGGAAAAATCTGTCATAATTTACTCACCCTCATGGTGTTCCAAACCCGTTAGACCTTCGTTCATTTAGGAACACAAATTAAGATATTTTTGATTAAATCTGAGAGCTCACTGACCCTCCATAGATAGCAAGGTTACTACCACAATCAAGGTCCAGAAAGGTAACAAGAACATCAACAAAACAGTCCATGTGACATAAGTTTGTTTTTTTGCGCAACAAAGTATTCTTGTAGCTTCATAAAATTACGGTTGAACTACTGATGTCACACGGACTATTTTGTCGATGTTCTTGGTACCTTTTTGGACCTTGATCGTGTTATTAACCTTGCTGTCTATGCAGGGTCAGAGAGCTCTCGGACTTCATCAAAAATATCTTTATTTGTGTTCTAAAGATGAAGATGAAGGTCTTACTGCTTTGGAATGACATTAGGGTTAGTAATTAATGACATTTTTGTTTTTGGCCGAACTATCCCTTTAACTGATCAAGAATAACAAATGACTTCTTAACCTCTATTACAAAAAATAAATTAATGAATAAACAAAAACATCTTACAAATTTCACTTTTTTTTTCCACAGCGTTGTAGATGTTTCATAGTAAAGACATGGTAGATTATGATTGTGTGTTGTTAGCTTATAGAGATCACCCAGTAATGAGAATTCTTTCATAATTTTCTCACCCTCATGCCATCATGGCAACCAGATAAACATAAATAAGGATTTTTAATGAAATAATCCATCCATGAGAGTCCATAAAATGCCTTTAAATGGCTGCCACTAGTTCAATGCTTTAAAAACCCATCAGATAAATCAAAAGCCAAACCATAGGCATGTGTGAGAAAAATACTAATATAGCTACAAATACTAAGATAACTGTAAATTATTGCTTTCGGTCTACTGTCAAATAAGCACTTACATTGACGTAAATGCATTGTGAAGCTTACATCGCAAACACAAAGGACCGCCACAAACTTCACAAGATACTTACATCAGAATAAATTATTTACAGTTAAGAGTTAAAAATATTTTTTTTTTCACAGCTGTTGTTTGGCTTCACATTAATGTCACGATCACTGTTCGTGTTTTTTAGATGTGAAAAGAGTGGCAGCCATTTTATGAACATCACAGCGATTTAATTCCTTGAAATCATCTTTTTGTTTCTATCTTAAGAAAAGTCATGCATTGTAATTGGCATAAGAGTGAGTAAATTCTGAGATTTCTTTAGGTGAACATTGTTTTGTCTGTTATGAAGTTCAGATTATATGAGCAGTCAATGCAGAAAATCAACCAGTTTCCAAGGGTTCGCTTGGCTTTACTTCCCCACTGTGCTCTCAAACGTACCTATTCAGCATAAACATTTATTCATGCACAGTCCCCAACATTCATGCACTATACACATATGCACACCTATAATATACAGATGCTCAGTCACTTAACTATTTACTCCTTTCTGGCTAACTAGAAAACCCAATCACTTTTACACACAGCTGAACTGCCTGGTCTTGTCTTGACCTGCAGTTCTGTTAAGATTGTGTTTTGGCAGTTTTTTCCTCCTCTACTGTAACAAAAGATAAAAAATAGTTCATTAAACAGCATATTAATTTTCAAACGAATTTGTAAAAGTGTTTCCAAACATTTTCAAAATGTTTTCTCTGCAGACCCGGATGTCCTCTCAGGCATTTTTTGCCTCGTCGTAAGGTTTTTTTTTCAGCTATTGCTTTGGTTAATTTGTTCCTCTCAGACTTGCACTTAGTCTAATGCCAGATTTAAAAAAAAAAACTGTGGCGTGTTGGGCTGTTTTTTTTTCTTCTCTCTTTTTTTACTCAGTGGTTCCTTTAATTGCACTTTTTCTCTGTGACACTGCTTTTATTGTTAAACACACTGTAAAATGTTAATACTGTTAAAAGATTGTAATAACAGCCAATTTAACAGTTCTTTTAGTTGTTTTAATAAATGGCAAATGAATCACTATATCAGTCTATTTCTCCTTTATTTTTTCCATTGAGTAAGTATACTAGAGATGATAGCGTATCAGACAGTAGAGTAAATAGAAAATAACTTGTATTATATTTCACAGTTACAGCTGTAGCCATTACTGTGAAATTACAGCACAGTCGTAAAATGTAAAAACGGTGCCAAAACTATAAAATTACAGTAAATGGCTGGAACCACTGCTGCCAGTATTTTATTGTAAATTTACAGGGAAAATTTTCTCTCCGCTGTGAATCCTGACCTGCTTCTTAAAGTTTCCTTTGAGTGTGAAAGTCTTTGCACAATGAGGCTTTTTGGGTTTCTTCAGCTGTGAGCAGGTTTTTTCTCCACTCATGAAATGATGTTTCTAGATAATTATTGTTCTAAATATGCCTGACAAGATTTTTTTGGTATATGAACTACCATTACACTGAATGACATTTTTGTCTCTAAATCAGGGTAAAAATGTACAATAATCATGATGTTTGCAAATTGAAATTGAAAGGACACATTATGATTTACAAAAATAATTGAAAGCTGTGTTAAAATTCTATTGTTTTGATGCTTGAGAAACTCTTTTCATCTTTGACCTCTATATATGCTGTATACTTATACAGGTCCTTCTCAAAAAAATTAGCATATTGTGATAAAAAATTCATTATTTTCCATAATGTAATGATAAAAAAATTTAACTTTCATATATTTTAGATTCATTGCACACCAACTGAAATATTTCAGGTCTTTTTTATTGTTTTAATACTGATGATTTTTGGCATACAGCTCATGAAAACCCAAAATTCCTATCTCAAAAAAATTAGCATATCATGAAAAGGTTCTCTAAACGAGCTATTAACCTAATCATCTGAATCAACTAATTAACTCTAAACACCTGCAAAAGATTCCTGAGGCTTTTAAAAACTCCCAGCCTGGTTCATTACTCAAAAACCGCAATCATGGGTAAGACTTCCGACCTGACTGCTGTCCAGAAGGCCATCATTGACACCCTCAAGCGAGAGGGTAAGACACAGAAAGAAATTTCTGAACGAATAGGCTGTTCCCAGAGTGCTGTATCAAGGCACCTCAGTGGGAAGTCTGTGGGAAGGAAAAGAGTGTGGCAAAAAAAACGCTGCACAACGAGAAGAGGTGACCGGACCCTGAGGAAGATTGTGGAGAAGGACCGATTCCAGACCTTGGGGGACCTGCGGAAGCAGTGGACTGAGTCTGGAGTAGAAACATCCAGAGCCACCGTGCACAGGCGTGTGCTTTTGAACCAGAAACAGCGGCAGAAGTGCCTGACCTGGGCTACAGAGAAGCAGCACTGGACTGTTGCTCAGTGGTCCAAAGTACTTTTTTCGGATGAAAGCAAATTTTGCATGTCATTCTGGAGGAAGACTGGGGAGAAGGAAATGCCAAAATGCCTGAAGTCCAGTGTCAAGTACCCACAGTCAGTGATGGTCTGGGGTGCCATGTCAACTGCTGGTGTTGGTCCACTGTGTTTTATCAAGGGCAGGGTCAATGCAGCTAGCTATCAGGAGATTTTGGAGCACTTCATGCTTCCATCTGCTGAAAAGCTTTATGGAGATGAAGATTTCGTTTTTTTCAGCACGACCTGGCATCTGCCCACAGTGCCAAAACCACTGGTAAATGGTTTACTGACCATGGTATTACTGTGCTCAATTGGCCTGGCAACTCTCCTGACCTGAACCCCATAGAGAATCTGTGGGATATTGTGAAAGAGAAAGTTGAGAGACGCAAGACCCAACACTCTGGATGAGCTTAAGGCCGCTATCGAAGCATCCTGGGCCTCCATAACACCTCAGCAGTGCCACAGGCTGATTGCCTCCATGCCACGCCACACTGAAGCAGTCATTTCTGCAAAAGGATTCCCGACCAAGTATTGAGTGCATAACTGAACATAATTATTTGAAGGTTGACTTTTTTTGTATTAAAAAACACGTTTCTTTTATTGGTCGGATGAAATATGCTAATTTTTTGAGATAGGAATTTTGGGTTTTCATGAGCTGTATGCCAAAATCATCAGTATTAAAACAATAAAAGACCTGAAATATTTCAGTTGGTGTGCAATGAATGTGAAAACTAGGACATCTTGCCTTTAAACTGTTAACACAAATATTGTTTTCCAGTACAAATATCTAGACATTTATTAAAACAAGATACAAACAAAATAAGCCTTGTTTTCTTGAGAAAATAATAATAATAATTAAACGAGTTTAGGCTTAAAGGCTTAGTTCAGCCAAATATTAAAATTGTCATTAATGTCTCGGCACAGACACGTGTGTGACATGAACAAAAATGTAGTAATTCGTACAAATGTGCAATGTGTAACCAAGTTACTCACCAAACACGACGGTCAATAGGGCTTATTCACAAACACCGGAAGTAGCTAACCGCGGCCATATTGTTGACATGACATCTGTCCTGCCCCTAGCCACACGCTGATTGTAGTTGAGGGGAGCAGTAGCCTAATGGCTTCATGTCGTCGATATAAAGAGAAGATAAGCTTGATTTGGTGTGGACCCATATCAAATAGACCCAATAGCCTTTAAAGAGAAGATAAGCTTGATTTGGTGTGGTGTGATGAATAATGAGAGGATGCAAGATGCAAGTAAACAAGTTGAATTATAATGAGGGTCAGAGTAAAGACACAGGCCGGGGACAAACACTCAGGTGGTGGTGGTGTAGCAGGGACGAGATGGCGATCCGGTGGTGGTGCGGTGAAGAGCGTGAAGAGAACCCCAGGAACCGTTGAACATCCAGACGACACGAGAGAACTGACGAAATCCAACGGAGAACGGGGCTCGACGAGACACAAGAACAGGATGCACACCAGGGAACAACCACAACGATCTGACAACATGAGAGGGAATTTACTGACATATAAAGGGAGGTGAAATCAACGACAGCTGGTGACACTAATCAACACAATGAGTAACCACACCCACACAATTACACTCACACAGACACCTCAGTATGAGACAGCCGATTCATGAACCGTGACAGTACCCCTCCCCCTAGGGACACCTTACCTGTCGATTGTAATCATCGATAAGGGAGTGATCCAGAATGTCCCTAGCAGGAACCCAACTTCTCTCCTCCGGACCGTAACCCTCCCAGTCCACCAAGTACTGAAAATCCGCGTCCCCTCCGTCTCGAGTCCAGAATGCGGTTTACCAAATACATGGGTTCCCCATCTACGAGTCGCGGCGGGGGGGAACTGGGGCATGCGGATTAATGGGAGAATAAAACACGGGCTTGATTTTAGACACATGGAAGGCGGGGTGAATTCTCTTGTACGCCGGAGGAAGTTTGAGTCGGACTGCCACCGGACTAATAATTTTGGTGACAGGAAGCGGGCCAATGAATTTTTGAAACTTGTTAGACGCGGAGCGGAGAGGAATATTCTTAGCAGAAAGCCACACTTTCTGACCCACGATGTAAACGGGAGGCTTTGACCGGTGGCGATCGGCCTTGGCCTTCATGCGCCCCCCTGCTTGGAGTAGAGTCTCATGGGCTCTAGTCCAAGTACGGCGGCACCTCTGGACGAATGCGTGAGCGGAGGGGACCGCGACTTCGGATTCCAGACTAGGAAAAATTGGTGGCTGGTAACCTAAACTACACTTAAATGGTGAGAGGCCTGTGGATGACACTGGCAACGAATTGTGGGCGTACTCCACCATAGAGAGCTGTTGGCTCCAGGAGGACGGATTCTTGGCAACCAGACATCGCAACATTCTCTCAAGGTCCTGATTGGCTCGCTCAGACTGACCATTGCTCTGGGGATGATAGCCCGAGGACAGACTGACCATTGCCCCCAGTAATTTACAAAATTCTTGCCAAAATTTGGATACGAATTGGGAACCCCTGTCAGAGACCACGTCCATCAGGAGGCCATGTAACCGAAAAGACGTGATCTATGACTGTGACCGCTGTCTGCTTGGCTGAAGGTAATTTGGGCAAGGGGATGAAATGTGCTGCCTTCGAGAAACCGGTCCACTACGGTTTAAAACAACCGTCATGCCATGTCCCGTGTCACAAAACATCCGGGCACAGATCCTCGCAGGTATGGACGTAGATCTTTCATCTCTACTCTCTCTGCTCCCCGCAGCCCAATCAGACAGGCAAATAGACTGCGGGGACTTCTCAGTCACTTTAAAAAATCCAACCACCCACTCTTCCCGCCTACTGTCATTTCCTGAATTCACCATTGCTTTCGCTAGATACACAGAAAATTATCTGTTCAGCTTTCCCCCACAGGCGGCGCAAACTGAATGATTATTTGGCTATAATAGCAGAGCTCGCGCTGTCCTATGGGGGCGGGCATTTCTACACCTATCACAAACTCTTTTCAGCTAAGAGTTCAGTACGAGTCGCCCAGTGGAACCAGTGCACATACTGGGGGGCTCTCGACCAGGATCTCCACAGCAGGGTATTTCTGGGCTGTAAAAACATTTCCTGCGCAGTCTGCAGGTCAGTGGCACACTCAACCATGTTGTGCCCCCAGGTTAATCCTTCTGTTCCACCCCACTCAGGAACCAGCCCAGTGAGATCCACCAGCTATTTGCCACGCCCTGCAACAGCCTTAGCAAATCAAAAATTTAA
The DNA here is from genome assembly GCF_018340385.1 of Cyprinus carpio. Lineage (NCBI taxonomy): Eukaryota > Metazoa > Chordata > Actinopteri > Cypriniformes > Cyprinidae > Cyprinus > Cyprinus carpio. Next base: position 25,138,395 of record NC_056600.1, on the reverse strand, counting down.
AAACCCCTCCTTTGAAGGAAGCAGGCAGCCCTGCAACCAGTTTAACGCTGGTAAATGCACCAAATCGCGCTGCCGGTACCTTCATGTTTGTAGTTTCTGCGGCGGCGCTCATGCCCGCTTCGTGTGCCCAGTGTACAAATCTGCTAATAAAAATTCAAAAAATTACCTATCGACTCCTGTAAATATTTCACGCATGCACGCTGAACTAGCTCATCATCCGGACCCCGAATTTACCAAGTACCTGCTGACAGGCCTCGAAAACGGCTTTAAACCCGGCGCAGAATGCCCGCTCTCACAGAACTGTAGTAATCTTCAGTCCGCCCTAACAGAACCCGAAGTCGTCGACAATCTGATTAAAAAAAGAAGTCGAATCTGGTTTCATGATCGGCCCTTTCGACACTCCCCCATTCAACACGTTTCGTATCAGCCCCATCGGAGTGGCTACAAGAAAATTTCGGATTTATGAGAATTTCATAATTCCCCGTTTCCAAGCATTAACAGCTTAATTCCTCTCGATGAATTTTCGCTTAAATACCAAGACATAGATCAAGCAATCGACATGTTTTAAAATCGCAGGTCGGGGTGCTTGGCTCGCAAAAATCGCCATTACTTCAGCCTTCAAAATTATGCCTATCCATCCAGATTCATGGCATCTTTTTGGAGTGCGATGGCGTGGGGAAATATTACTTCGCCGTACGCCTAACCTTCGGATGCAAAAGCAGCCCAAAAATTTTCGACATGCTATCAGAAGCAGTTTGCTGGATCTTGTCCAATAATTACGCCAGTCCCCACCTCATTCACCTGCTAGACAATTTTTTAATAATATCGCCCCCCGAAGCCATACCAGCCGCACGTTTCCTTACGGCCCTAAAAGTCTTTTCCGAACTCGGAATTCCTATTGCTCAAGAGAAAACGATGGGTCCAGCCAAATCCATCGAGTTCCTCTGGATTAAATTGGATTCAGACAAATTCCAAGCATCCCTGCCCAAAGAGAAAATCGACCGAATCATCTTAGTCTCATCTACCCTCATCGACAACCCAAATTGTTCTAAACGTGAACTACTATCCCTGCTGGGCCACCTAAATTTCGCTATGCGCATTATTCCGCAAGGCCGCCCATTCATTTCGCACCTCCTCTCGCTCGCGTCCTCCGTCCCCGCACTAGAGGACCGCATTTCTATAACCCATTCGTGCCTCGTTTAGCTCAAGTTATGGTTTAACATTCCTAAACCAATGGAACGGCCTATCTCTTTTCTACCGCCACCCACCTCGTTTCATCCCCAGTCGATATCCGATTGTTCACAGACGCCGCCCCCCTCGGTTGGTTTCGGAGGATTTTACCAAGGTCGCTGGTTCGCGTCTCCTTGGCCACCACAATTACAGGACATACCTCTGTCCTCCGCATTATTTGAGATCTACCCCATAGTAGTAGCAGCCTTTCTGTGGGGAAAAGAATGGACCACTAGCAGCATTCTGGTGCATTGCGACAATGATGCAACAGTGCATTGCATTAATAAAGGCCGCTCTCATTCACAGGCTATAATGCCTCTTAAGACGGCTCACCTGGATCTCAGCGTGCGACCAATTCATCTTAGTCGCCAAACACGTTCCGGGCTCAGAAAATCAAATCGCTGACTCTCTCTCTCGCTTTCTGTTTCAGAAATTCAGGACGCTGGCTCCAGGGGCGGACAATTTCCCAACGCCCGTTCCTCCATATTCAGAACTGATATTCCCGTAACACATCCGCTAAAACCCCTCCTCGACACATCACTCGACACAATCCTCCAAGCAGTTTCCCCCAGAACCCTCCAAACCTACGTGACCGCGTGGAGATGTTTTAAAACATTCCACATATCCTATAATTTACCATTCCCAGACTTTTCTCTCCTCACGATCACTTCATTCATATCCTACCTTAACAGCATCAAGAGCCTGCAAGTCGGCTCTATCAAAGGGTATCTGAGTGACATTCAATTTTTCCACAAACTGATGTACGGCGCCCCCTCACCCGAGATAAATAATTCACAAACCTCCCTCTTAATCAAAGGAATTCAACGATCCCAGCCAAACCGTCCCGACACCAGACAACCCATAACATCAGATATCCTCACCCAATGCATTTACACCATCCGCACCGGCTACCTGTCTCTCCATATCGCCCGCACATCAGATGCCATGTTTTTTTTTTTAGTTTTTTTGTTTTTTTTTAGGATCTGGGATCTCGATATCATCTAAATTTTATATCAAAAAACACCCCACCATCTCAGACTTATCAGTCATAGACAACGAAACCATATCGTACTTGATTAAACAAAGTAAGACAGATCAAACCAAAAAAGGCCATTTCATTTACATTTTCAAACTCTCATCACCCATCCAACCATTCCAATCCATTCTGGCATACCTCCAGTGGAGAACTTCCCAAGCTAAATCCCATCTCGATCCCCTATTCATAGACGAATCCAACAAACCAGTCACCCGCTTCTGGTTTCAGAAACATCTGAAATCCGTCCTCCAACACTCAGGAATCCCAGCAAAAAACTTCTCAAGCCACTCCTTCCGCATTGGGGCAGCAACCTCAGCAGCTCAAAAAGGTCTCTCCCAGCAGCAGATCCAAGCTCTAGGAAGGTGGTCCTCAGATGCCTTCCAAAGCTACATAAGAACCAACCGTTTCCTCACCAAAAAAGCCCACCAAACCCTCATCGAGTAAACCATGCAAAAAAAAAAAAAAAAAAAAAAAAATACATCTATATCTGCTCTGTCTTCACCCGCATGTCCAGCGAGCTCGAGTCTCCCAGCGGACGCAGTAAATATTTTTTCATTTCCATTGCCCATCCAACGAGCACGATTCTATGCGGACGCAGTAGATATTATTCGTTTCCACTGCCCGTCCAGCGAGCACCAGTCTCTCAGCGGACGCAGTAAATATTATTCGTTTCCACTGCCCGTCCAGCGAGCACCAGCCTCTCAGCGGACGCAGTAAATATTATTCGTTTCCACTGTCCGTCCAGCGAGCACCAGTCTCTCAGCGGACGCAGTAAATATTATTCGTTTCCACTGTCCGTCCAGCGAGCACCAGCCTCTCAGCGGACGCAGTAAATATTATTCGTTCACACTGCCCGTCCAGCGAGCACCAGCCTCTCAGCGGACGCAGTAAATATTATTCGTTTCCACTGCCCGTCCAGCGAGCACCAGCCTCTCAGCGGACGCAGTAAATATTATTCGTTTCCACTGTCTGTCCAGCGAGCACCAGCCTCTCAGCGGACGCAGTAAATATTAGTCGTTTCCACTGTCCGTCCAGCGAGCACCAGTCTCTCAGCACTAGTCTCTCAGCGGACGCAGTATATATTTATTCGTTTCCACTGCCCGTCCAGCGAGCACCAGTCTCTCAGCGGACGCAGTAAATATTATTCGTTTCCACTGCCCGTCCAGCGAGCACCAGTCTCTCAGCGGACGCAGTAAAGATTATTCATTTCCACTGCCCGTCCAGCGAGCACTAGTCTCTCAGCGGACGCAGTAAATATCTATTTAGGGCCCGAGCACCGATGGTGTGAGGACCCTCTTGTATCTGCTTCGTTTATTAGGGCCCGAGCACCGATGGTGTGAGGACCCTCTTGTATCTGCTTTTTTTATTATTAGGGCCCGAGCACCGATGGTGTGAGGACCCTATTGTATCTGCTTTGTTTATTATTATTATTAGGGCTCAAGCCTGGAGGGCGAGAGCCCTATTGTTTTCCTTAGGATTATTTTTTATTATTATTATTATTATTATTATTATTATTATTATTATTTTTTTTCTGATGTCTCGGGGGCTTTTGGGGCCTTTAACATACTCGAAAACTCTTGAAAATTGGCACACACATTGGAACCTGCGGCCATTAGGGCCGGGCAGAGACTGATACACGGGCGTGGCGCAGGGGCTCTACAGCGCCCCCTGGAATATGGAGGGCCATATATCATACATACTTGCACGTAGACGTATGAAACTCGGTACACATACAGATCTCATCAAGCCAAACAACTTTCGTACTGCATGTCATAGGCTCCGCCCAACAGGAAGTTGGCTATTTAGGGGTTTGGTATTTTTATTTTTCGTCAAAGTTGTGGGGGCTTTTGGGGCCCTTAACATGCTCAAAATACTCTTGAAAATTTGCACACACCTTAGAATCTGTGGCCATTAGGAGGCTGCTGAGGCTGAGACCCGGGCGTGGCAGGGGGCTCTACGGCGCCCCCTGGAACACAGTCAGAAATGTTGATGTATAGTTCAAACATACTTGCACGTATTCATATGAAACTCAGTACACATATAGAGCTCATTGTGCCGAACAACTTTCGTATTGCATGTCATAGGCTCCACCCAACAGGAAGTCAGCTATTTAGAGCTATGTAAAAAGTGCATGCTCTGGAATTTGATATACTTGTCATAGGTTTTTTTACCTGATTGCCACCAAACTTGGTCAACATGATCTCAAGATATTGGGGATGCAAAATTGCCAGGGGATTTTTGATATCTCGAATGGTTTGCTCGTGGCGAGGCGTTGAAATTATGGCGAGAAATGAGAAACAGGAAGTGTCTAATAACATCCACATACATTTCCTGATTTTAATTAAACTTCATCAATTTGTTCGTTGTATGATGCCGATCGCATATATGTGACTATTAGGAGTCAAAATTATAGCGCCACCAACTGGCAGCAGCAAGTGTGTCATTTTCAAAATGCTTTGAATTCAGCATCTTCTTTTTACTCAATTTGCTTCAAACTTCATCAGAATAATGACAAAACACGGCCCATGTAAAACTGTTGAGGGGATATTGATATCTAATATAGTGTTGCCATGGCAACATATCAAACTGGAATATTTTTCTGTATAATATATTCTGATTTTGAGGCAGATAACATGCTTAGAAATTTCATGAAACTCAGAACACATATCAGTATTAATGATAGCTAGACACTGGCAAAAGGTCATAAAAGGGCGTGGAGGAGGCACTCTATAGCGCCACCTTTTGTCAAAAGTGGGGGCTTAGTTTTAGCTACAGACACCAAACTCGGTGCATATATTGTTCTTATTAAGACGGACAACTTTCTAATTTACAGTCATTAGCTACGACCAACAGGAAGTCGGCTATTTTGATTTGAATATGGATTTTTGGCTCTGTGTGAGGAATGTATGTGTGCTGAGACTTTCATTGTCTGAGAGAAAATGCGCCTCTACAGGAGCAATTCCCGGGACTGAGAGGGAGGAGTCTCGCTTAGTTTCACTTTTAATTCGGTTAAAAATACAAATAAATAAATACATTTGATTCACACTGACAAGCTAAACCAACATATCTTATTATTAGCGGGTCAGGGCTTATTAATAATTGATGTCTGGCGACAGAGAACAGAGAGATAGACGAGAGATATGTCACCGCTCCCGAACAGCGCGTGCTGTCTCAACGAGCTCACAACAAACGAGTTTATTCTTGTTTAAGACCTTTTAAAAATAAAATATTACGGCGATTGCACACAATCCGCCAATTAGAACACACCAAGAGCTAAATTCAGATGTTTGTGAGCTGTTAACATGTTAAAATGAAATATTTGCTGCAGCCTGTCTGACAGCGCGAGACGTCTGAAAACTTGAAGGGAAAAAAAAAGTGTACATACAGAAACTACAGCCTTTTACATTAAAACACAGCGGCGAATCAATAAAAAACAATTAGAAGAACATATTATAGAGATGAAAATGAGTGTTTATGAGTGCTTGTGAGATTTTCTTTGTCTAAGGGCTGAACATCACATCGATTGCTCTGCGCTCCAGAACACGGTGATGGTTTTTCGGCGAGAACGGACAAATACATATTTAATTCACACTGACAAGCTGAACCAACATATGTTATTATTACCGGCTCAGATCTCATTAATAATTGATGTCTGGCCAGAACAGTGAGAAAGACCAGAGAGAAATCACCGCTGCTTCAGCGAGTGCAGTCTCACGAGCTCACAATAAAAGCATTTTTATAGTTTTAAGAGCTTTTTAAAATAAAATATTACCGCGAATGCACACAATCCACCCATTAGAACACAACAAGAGCTAAATTCAGGTATTTGTGAGCTGTTTGATTGTGAAAATTGAAAGACTATTGACAGCGCGGAGACTGTCTAAGGGCAGAACAACATCGATCTCTCGAGCTCCAGAGGACGCTGATTCTGGCAAGAACGAACAAATCAAGAACAAGGTTATTTCAAAATACATAATAGCTTGGCGAATATAAACGAAAACAGTCACGTGAACATAAACAGTTGAGAAATAAATCTGAAGTGTATCATGATATTGGATTTGAATATTAAAGTGAAAGTATTTACCAGCTGCTTTCTGTCTTTAATTTTAATCTATAAAAACAGAAAATCATTCGTCTTGGCTGCTTTTTTTGTATGTATTCATGTATTTATTATTATTATTATTTATTTATTTATTTTTGCTCTAACAAGAATTAATCTATATTTAATTAAATCGATGACATGTTATTTTACATTTGATTTGTCCATTTCTGCATCTAAATACCTATAAACCTAAAACATGCTCTATTAAACTATTGTTAGCAATTTCTTTATCGTCCAGTTTAACTGGTGTACACACTTTTATTTTCATAATAAATTTGTTTTTTTTAAATTATAGACAGTTACAGTGGTCTATATACATATTAACAGGTTTTGTTCAAGCTGCTTAAAATGTTTGAAGTAGGCTAATTTTTTTAAATGTAAATCCTAAAAAAAAAAAAAAACTGGGAAACAGCCATATTTACGAAAAGGTGCTTAACCTATAGAAAAATAAAACTATGAATTAAATTAGTGTTTAATTTTTAGTAATGACCATTTTTGTTGTCATAAAAACCTTCTTCTTTACCAATACAGAATAACGATTGTCAATCGTAAATATTATGAAAACAATAACTGTTGTATTTTTCATCATTATATAGTTTATGTATTATAATTGTAAAAACAAAACAAATTTAGCAACTCACATAGTAATCATTCAACACTGCTTTAAAAATGTAAGTTGAAAATTAAACTCATGATTAAGCATGAAATAAGATACAGAATCAGTAAATTCGATTTTAATGTGGGTATATTATCAGTAAACTAATCATTAAATATTTATAATCAATCAATCAAAAATATTGGCCCCTTTCATAATGTTGTTCAAAAGTGAAGGGCACAATGCTAATGTTGTCCACTCGATGGCGCCACAGGACAGCAAATACTTCAAGATCTGTTCAAAGACTTGAAAATGTTTCATTTATGTGAATAAATCAAAAATGCATATACATTCATTTTTTTTTCATAAACTTTAATAAAGCCCAATATAGTAATTATGCAAAAACTATCATCTCCGAAATACCATTACGTTTTTTATCTTATTTTAATAGTATTGACAACATATTTCTCAAGTTATCACGCAGCATTCACTGAAAAAGTGAAGAAGGGACACTATATTTGTTATCTATTTTCATGTTGTGCGTATAATAATTTACTTGAAAAGAGACACGTCCATTGTTTTAACTGCATCATCTACACAAACCATTGTGCTTGGACCCCTTAAGATCACCTGGACTTAAACCACATTGTTTCAGTTACCTTCTGTGTCTTTGGCCACAACGCTTCAGTGACAGGAATGTGAAATAGCAAACAAGGGAACAAATAAAAGGCATGACTTTATTTGCATCCAGCTAGCCAACTCTATTATAGGTGTTCCACAGCCAAGACTCTTATTAGAATAGAAAATAGCAAGGGTTCGAATAAATAGTTTATTAATCATTTAATTTCACTTTCTTAATGAATATTGTTCTGTGTATGTGATTTCAAAGTCTTGATGCTTCGGATTAACCCGTTAATTGCCGTATCCCTTAAAACCTGAGTGCCAGAGGATTACTGTAAATGCATGTGCCCGCTGGGCACAGTTTACCTGATGCCACCGGGGGGGTGGCGTTTGCGCTGATGGCTTGAGCCCGCCATCGCTGCTTGCAGCTATATTTATTATTATTCTATTTCTTCTTCTTCTTCTTCTTCTTCTCCAAAATGAATCGCATTTTTGAAGGCCTAAACATGCTCGAAAAGTCCTGAAACTTTGCACACGCGTCAGACCTGGTAAAAATTTACGTCTGATATAGGTTTCAGAAGAGGGTGTGGCAAAATGGCTCGACAGCGCCACCTATCGTAAAAAAATCAACAGCCCTCGAGCTGTGTTTCACGTACATGCACGAAAATTGGCACACATTTGTAAAGCATCAGTACCTACAAAAAAGACTTTTGGAGCAATATCCGAAACCCAAGGAGGAAGTCGGTTATTTTTAATTTTATGAGCAAATTTTGCACCATTTTTGTCATTTGCATGCCTTGTATTTTAACGAACTCCTCCTAGAGATTTTTTCAGATCAACACCAAATTTGGTATGCCTAATCTAAAGGCCTTTGCGATGTTAAATTGCGAAGATCTTGAGTTTTCGTTGAAGGGCGTGTCCGTGGCGGCCTGACGAATTTCGATGACTCGCCATGAAAAATGAAGTTGCTATAACTCAGACCTACAATGTCCAATCTGCCACAAACTTCACATGTTTGATAAGACTCCTGACCTGAACAGATTGATATGCCCATATTCAGTTATAGTCATAGCGCCACCTACTGGCAACAGGAAGTGACATATTTTACACTGTAACAAGCTACCCCGAGAAATTTTATGACATAATTTTTTTTTTTTCAGTCACTCTATTCTAAAGGCCTGTGCGATGTTAAATTGTGAAGATCTTGAGTTTTCGTTAAAGGGCGTGTCCATGGCGCCGTCACAAAGTTCGATGTCTCGCCATGGGAATAAAAGTTATTGTAACTCAGGCATAAAATGTCCGATCTTGTCCAAACTTCACATGTTCGATAAGAGTCCTGGCCTGAACAAATCTGAAGGCCAATATTCCATCGGGTGTGGCAAAATGCCTTGATAGCGCCACCTATACATTTTCAAAGGAGTGCGCCTCGAGCTACGTTTCACGTACATGTACAAAAATCGGTACACACATGTAACACAGCAATACCTACAAAAAAGTCTCTTGGTACGAAATTCGAATCCCAACAGGAAGTCAGTTATTTTGAATTTTCTCTGCAAAATTTGTGTAGTTTTTGCCATTTTCAGGGCTTGTACTTTAACGAACTCCTCCTAGAGATTTATTCAGATCAACACCAAACTTTGTCTGTGTAATCTAAATGCCTTTGCGATGTTAAATTGCGAAGATCTTGAGGTTTCGTTTAAGGGCGTGTCTGTGGCGGCCTTACAAATTTTGATGTTTCGCCATGAGAAAGGAAGTTGCTATAACTCAGACATACAATGTCCAATCTGCCCCAAACTTCACATGTTTGAGAAGACTCCTGACCTGACTATATCTACATGCCAATATTCAGATATCGCTATAGCGCCACCTACTGGCAACAGGAAGTGACATGTTTTTACGCCGTAACAAACTACTCCTAGAAATTTTATGACATTTTATAATTTTTTTTGGTCAGTCTAATCTAAAGGCCTTTGCGATGTTAAATTGTGAACATCTTGAGGTTTGATTAAAGGCTGTGGCCATGGCGCCGTGACAAAGTTCGATGTTTCGCCATGGGAATTGAAGTTGTTGTAACTCAGGCATAAGATGTCCGATCTTCCCCAAACTTCACATGTTCGAAAAGAGTCTTGGCCTGAACACATCTGAAGGTCATTATTCCACTATAATCATAGCGCCACCTGCTGACAACAGAAAATGGCTTGTTTTACACTAACTTAAACATGCAATGTCCAATATGCACCAAACTTCAAATATTTGGAAAGAGTAATGGCCTGAAGATATCTTAAGGCCAATGTTTAGTTATAATCATAGCGCCACCTGTTGGCAATAGGACACAAAATGCTTTATACTAACTCAAACATTCCATGTTCAATCTGCACTAAATTTCATATGCTTGATAAAAGTGCTGGACTGAAGAAATGTACATGCCAAAATCCAGTTATAGTCATAGCGCCACCAGCTGGCAGCAGGAAGATTGGCACATATAAATGACTTTGACATATTCCTCTTATATTTACCACATTAAACGCATATTTCTCGCCGTTCGCTGTTTTACAAAAGCCACCCGGTGGTGGTGAGCCCGGGTGCGAGGGCCCGTTCATCGCTGCTTGCAGCTTTAATTATTCTTCTTCTTCTTCTTCTTCTTCTTCTTCTTCTTCTCCAAAATGAATCGCATTTTTGAGGGCCTAAACATGCTCGAAAAGTCCTGAAACTTTGCACACGCGTCAGACCTGGTGAAAATTTACGGATGATATAGGTTTCAGAAGAGGGTGTGGCAAAATGGCTCGACAGCGCCACCTATCGTAAAAAAATCAACAGCCCTCGAGCTGTGTTTCACGTACATGCACGAAAATTGGCACACATATGTAAAGCATCAGTACCTACAAGAAAGACTCTTGGAGCAATATCCGAAACCCAACAGGAAGTCGGTTATTTTTAATTTTATGGGCAAATTTTGCATCATTTTTGTCATTTGCATGCCTTGTATTTTAACGAACTCCTCCTAGAGATTTATTCAGATCAACACCAAATTTGGTATGCCTAATATAAAGGCCTTTGCGATGTTAAATTGCGAAGATCTTGAGTTTTCGTTGAAGGGCGTGTCCGTGGCGGCCTGACGAATTTCGATGATTCGCCATGAAAAATGAAGTTGCTATAACTCAGACATACAATGTCCAATCTGCCACAAACTTCACATGTTTGATAAGACTCCTGACCTGAACAGATTGATATGCTCATATTCAGTTATAGTCATAGCGCCACCTACTGGCAACAGGAAGTGACATATTTTACGCTGTAACAAACAACCCCGAGAAATTTTATGACATAATTATTTTTTTTCAGTCACTCTATTCTAAAGGCCTGGGCGATGTTAAATTGTGAAGATCTTGAGTTTTCGTTAAAGGGCGTGTCCATGGCGCGGTCACAAAGTTTGATGTCTCGCCATGGGAATAAAAGTTATTGTAACTCAGGCATAAAATGTCCGATCTTGCCCAAACTTCACATGTTCGATAAGTGTCCTGGCCTGAACACATCTGAAGGCCAATATTCCATTGGGTGTGGCAAAATGCCTTGATAGCGCCACCTATACATTTTCAACGGAGTGCGCCTCGAGCTACGTTTCACGCACATGTACAAAAATCGGTACACACATGTAACACACCAATACCTACAAAAAAGTCTCTTGGTATGAAATTCGAATCCCAACAGGAATTCAGTTATTTTGAATTTTCTCTGCAAAATTTGTGTCGTTTTTGACATTTTCAGGGGTTGTACTTTAACGAACTCCTCCTAGAGATTTATTCAGATCAACACCAAACTTTGTCAGTGTAATCTAAAGGCCTTTGCGATGTTAAATTGCGAAGATCTTGAGGTTTCGTTTAAGGGCGTGTCTGTGGCGGCCTTACAAATTTCGATGTTTCGCCATGAGAAAGGAAGTTGCTATAACTCAGACATACAATGTCCAATCTGCCACAAACTTCAAATGTTTGAGAAGACTCCTGACCTGAATATATCTACATGCCAATATTCAGATATCGCTATAGCGCCACCTGCTGGCAACAGGAAGTGACATGATTTACGCCGTAACAAACTACTCATAGAAATTGTATGACATTTTAAAATTTTTTTTGGTCAATCTAATCTAAAGGCCTTTGCGATGTTAAATTGTGAACATCTCGAGGTTTCATTAAAGGGTGTGGCCATGGCGCCATGACAAAGTTTGATGTCTCGCCATGACAATAGAAGTTATTGTAACTCAGGCATAAGATGTCCGATCTTCCCCAAACTTCACATGTTCGAAAAGAGTCTTGGCCTGAACACATCTGAAGGTCAATATTCCACTATAATCATAGCGCCACCTGCTGGCAACAGGAAATGGCTTGTTTTACACTAACTTAAACATGCAATGTCCAATCTGCACCAAACTTCAAATATTTGGAAAGGACTGAAGAAATGTACATGCTAAAATCCAGTTATAGTTATAGCGCCACCAGCTGGCAGCAGGAAGATTGGCACATATAAATGACTTTGACATATTCCTCTTATATTTACCACATTAAATGCATATTTCTTGCCGTTCGCTGTTTTACAAAAGCCACCCGGTGGTGGTGAGCCCGGGTGCGAGGGCCCGTTCATCGCTGCTTGCAGCTTTAATTCTTCTTCTTCTTCTTCTTCTTCTTCTTCTTTTTCTTCTTCTCCAAAATGAATCGCATTTTTGAGGGCCTAAACATGCTTGAAAAGTCCTGAAACTTTGCACACGCGTCAGACCTGGTGAAAATTTACGTCTGATATAGGTTTCAGAAGAGGATGTGGCAAAATGGCTCGACAGCGCCACCTACCGTAAAAAAATCAACAGCCCTCGAGCTGTGTTTCATGTACATGCACGAAAATTGGCACACATATGTAAAGCATCAGTACCTACAAAAAAGACTCTTGGAGCAATATCCGAAACCCAACAGGAAGTCGGTTGTTTTTAATTTTATGAGCAAATTTTGCATCATTTTTGTCATTTGCATGCCTTGTATTTTAATGAACTCCTCCTAGAGATTTATTCAGATCAACACCAAATTTGGTATGCCTAATCTAAAGGCCTTTGCGATGTTAAATTGCGAAGATCTTGAGTTTTCGTTGAAGGGCGTGTCCGTGGCCGGCCTGACGAATTTCGATGATTCGCCATGGAAAATGAAGTTGCTATAACTCAGACATACAATATCCAATCTGCCACAAACTTCACATGTTTGATAAGACTCCTGACCTGAACAGATTGATATGCCCATATTCAGTTATAGTCATAGCGCCACCTACTGGCAACAGGAAGTGACATATTTTACACTGTAACAAAGTACCCCGAGAAATTTTATGACATAAATTTTTTTTTTTCAGTCACTCTATTCTAAAGGCCTGTGCGATGTTAAATTGTGAAGATCTTGAGTTTTCGCTAAAGGGCGTGTCCATGGCGCCGTCACAAAGTTCTATGTCTCACCATGGGAATAAAAGTTATTGTAACTCAAACCCTCAAAGCCCAAACTTCACATGTTCGATAAGAGTCCTTGCCTGAACACATCTGAAGGCCAATATTCCATTGGGTGTGGCAAAATGCCTCGATAGCGCCACCTATACATTTTCAACGGAGTGCGCCTCGAGCTACGTTTCACGTACATGTACAAAAATCGGTACACACATGTAACACACCAATACCTACAAAAAAGTCTCTTGGTACGAAATTCGAATCCCAATAGGAAGTCAGTTATTTTGAATTTTCTCTGCAAAATTTGTGTAGTTTTTGCCATTTTCAGGGGTTGTACTTTAACGAACTCCTCCTAGAGATTTATTCAGATCAACACCAAACTTTGTCAGTGTAATCTAAAGGCCTTTGCGAAGATCTTGAGGTTTCGTTTAAGGGCGTGTCTGTGGCGGCCTTACAAATTTCGATGTTTCGCCATGAGAAAGGAAGTTGCTATAACTCAGACATACAATGTCCAATCTGCCCCAAACTTCACATGTTTGAGAAGACTCCTGACCTGAATATATCTACATGCCAATATTCAGATATCGCTATAGCACCACCTGCTGGCAACAGGAAGTGACATGTTTTACGCCGTAACAAACTACTCCTAGATATTTTATGACATTTTTATAATTTTTTTTGGTCAGTCTAATCTAAAGGCCTTTGCGAAGTTAAAGTGTGAACATCTTGAGGTTTCATTGAAGGGTGTGGCCATGGTGCCGTGACCAAAGTTCGATGTCTCGCCATGGGAATAGAAGTTGTTGTAACTCAGGCATAAGATGTCTGATCTTCCCCAAACTTCACATGTTCGAAAAGAGTCTTGGTCTGAACACATCTGAAAGTCATTATTCCACTATAATCATAGCGCCACCTGCTGACAACAGTAAATGGCTTATTTTACACTAACTTAAACATGCAATGTCCAATCTGCACCAAACATCAAATATTTGATAAGAGTCATGGCCTGAAGATATCTAAAGGCCAGTGTTCAGTTATAATCATAGCGCCACCTGTTGGCAATAGGACACAACATACTTTATACTAACTCAAACATTCCATGTTCAATCTGCCCTAAATTTCATATGCTTGATAAAAGTGCTGGACTGAAGAAATCTACATGACAAAATCCAGTTATAGTCATAGCGCCACCAGCGGGCAGCAGGAAGATTGGCACATATAAATGACTTTGGCATATTCCTCTTATATTTACCACATTAAACGCATATTTCTCGCCGTTCGCTGTTTTACAAAAGCCACCCGGTGGTGGTGAGCCCGGGTGCGAGGGCCCATTCATCGCTGCTTGCAGCTTTAATTTTCATTATTATTTTTCTTCCCTCTGTATGTATTTTTAGTCTAAGCTTTCCAGTGGGCGTAGGAATACCAGTTTGTGTAGTAATTTATTTTATATTTTTCTTGTATCTGTGCGGTCGCAGTAAATATCTATCTATTTTTTCATTATTATTATTATTATTATCATTATTATTATTATTTTCTTTTCTTTCCTCTGTCTGTCCAGCGAGCCTCAGCCTCCCAGCGGACGCAGGAAATACCTATTTGCCTCCTCTATCAGTCCGCGAGCACTAGTCTCACAGCGGACTCAATAACATCTATTTTTCCTCTGTTCGTCCAGCGAGCACTAGTCTCCCAGCGGACGCGGAAATATCCATTGATTTCCCTGTCCGTCCAGCGAGCACTAGTCTCTCAGCGGACACATTACGCATCTAGTCAATAATTCAATACATCTCACAGGCAGACGGTAGAACCTGTCTTCCCGACATCGTAACCGCTTCTCCCTCATCCATCAACCAATAGGACCTGCCTGCTCCTCCGCTTTTTCCAACGCGAAATCTCCTGGCCAACGACCACGATTATAAAAAAAAAAAAAAAAAAACCGTCAGCCCGCCAAATCTCTGCGTTTTGGGGGGTTCGTAGTCCGGCGGCTGTCCTTTTCCTCTCTTGTTTTGTGGGGAGTACTCTGGGTTCGGGCCACATCCCGAGCTCGGAGCCCTCCACCCGGACAGCACGCCAAATACGCATAAACTTACAGTATTAATATACGTAGATGTGAACTCGTGAAAAGCACATAAGAATGTTCTTTTTTGGGACTGTCATATGACTCCTTTAAAATTTGTGAATGTTGTTTTTTTATGAGCAAATCTGCATTACTGATTTTCAGATTCAAAAAAAAAATATGAATAAATAGCTGTAAACATTAATATGACATTGATACTAACACATATATCAACAGTTTTTGTCATAAAGACATTGGCAACAATGATATTATGAATGAATACATAATGCTTTTTACTGCACCCTAGAAATCAAAACTCCAATTTTAGTGACACTTGTTGTGCCACTATTTTCTCCCTCTAGAAAATACATTTTGACAAAAGAAAGAAGACTGAAGCATCTGAACTACCATCATCCTGCAGATTCCCTCCAAAATACTAGAACCAAATGGAGTACAGCTTCAAAAAATAAATAAATAAATAAATAAATACCACAGAAGTGATGTCCATATACTAAACAGAGCTGATTTTGACTGGCATAAAAAAAATTATATATATATATATTTAAAAAAGCTGGTGACCAGTGACCAAGCATTGAGCAGGAAGTTTGTTTTCCTAGAGAATTGTACTTCTAAGAAGGGGAGAAAAAATCACAAAGAGAGGACCTTGAGAGAAAACCCTGATACTCTAAATGCTGACTACATAGATCAGACCAGTGGTCAGACAGTGACAAGTGTCAAAAATAACTTAATCTTCTACACCACACTGATTAATGAATGGAAATCAGCCATCAATGCTAAATACATTCATTTTGATCAAAACAATATAAATCATGGAAAAAGATTTACTATATTTCAAGATGAAATGCATGACACAAAAAATATCTTTTTCACACTAATGGCACTGTGCTTGTGCAAAGCCATGAGAGAAACTTAAATGAATTTGAGAATACTTTTGCTGAGCTTAAAGCCAGAGTGCAGACACAAATGAACAACCCAAATAATCGTCCACTTCAACCATCTGACAATCTGCTAAAAGATTGCGAAGAAAGAGCTGAAGAAAGAAACCAGCCACAAACTGTTGTTGAAGATACTAGCTCCTCCATCACTGACCCTCTCAGAAAACTGTCTGTTAAGTAAATTACATATAAGGAAATGTCTCCATGTTATGAGTGATTATCATAATTACTCTTCTATGTATCCTCCTGGTGGTATGTTTCTCTCGCTTTCATCAAGGTTTTGTTGTCTGATGCATATTACTTCCTAAATATTTCCACCTGTATTGGAGCATTGTTTGTCCCATCCTCTTTCCCCTTCATTCTATTCTAACATATTCCATATTTATGACTGCCACCACACCTTAAACATCTCCATTTACCCTTTCAAACTGCAGCAACATGTTTGTAATGTTGGCATTTAAAGAGTCAAAGTGGTGGAGGTATGTTTTAACTGCATAATTTACACATCCAATATCTGTCCTCTTCAAATGTATCAAGACAGGTAAACATAACATTTTACTTTAAAAGGGAGTGGGAACCACTATTTTATCACTCTATTCTACAAAACAATAAAAGTACAAAAATGCCTTAATTAACTTTATTTAATATACACACATACATATGTTTTTATGCAGATATAGTGCCAACAAAAACATTCCAAACACAGCTGAGCGACGATCTCTGAGCAACAGTTCAGCCACAACGACTCCCTTAACAGTGACTTGCTGCCTCTGTCACGACACGCACACAGACAGGTAGATCCAAAAGCAGTATGTTTATTGGGGTGATCCAAATCTCATTATCAGCCAGGCAAAGGTCAAAATCCAGGTAATCCGTCCAAAACAAGAAACATAGACAACATCCAGAAACACGAAAAACCAGGGAACCAGGAAAACGCAGGGTGACATTCAACAAGGACTCCGTAACAATGACAGAAACAACCAGGGTATATATAGACAGGTGCAAACAAGGTAAGTGGTGACAGCTGAACACAATGAACAGTGATGAACAGATAAGGCTAGTGGGAAATGTAGTTCTGACGAAGGGGACACTAAGGGGAAGTGAGACCTCTAGTGGCCACCCAGGGAGACACAGAACAGACACCGTGACACTACCCCCCTCTAAGGAGCAGCTTCCAGATGCTCCTCAGAACAAAATAAACACAAAACAAAGAGACCAGGAGGGAGGTGGACTGGTGGAGGCAGAACAGGGGGAGGGATGGCGGGCCAGGCCCGTGTAGGGGAACTGGGACCGGCAGCGATGGCTCCCCTGGTAGCCCAGGTGGCTCGGTCTGATCAGGGGGCCATGGTGGACCCGAAAGTTCAGGGGACCACGAGGGACCAGGCCATTCAGGTGGCCACGGTGGACCCGAAAGTTCAGGGGACCACGAGGGACCAGGCAGTTCAGGTGGCCACGGTGGACCCGAAAGTTCAGGGGACCACAAGGGGCCAGGCAGTTCAGGTGGCCACGGTGGATCAGTCCATTCTCGTTGTGCAGACGGCCAGGGGGGAATTCGCCATTTGAGTGGCCCGAACGGAACCTGCCAATCGGGGAGCCAGTAAGGAGCAGGCTGTGGCGATGGCCAGGTCACGGCATTGGGAACGGCATCGGGAACGGCCTCAGACAAGGGCACCGCCTCGGGAACGGCCTTGGACACGGGTATCGCCTCCGGAACCATCTCGGGCCCCGCATCGGCCTCCGGAACAGCATCGGGCACCGCCTCGGGAATGGCCTCAGGAACGGCATCGGACAAGGACACCGCCTCGGGAACGACCTCGGCATCGGGCACCGCCTCGGGAACGGTCTCAGGAACGGCCTCAGGAATGGCCTCAGGAACGGCATTGGACAAGGACACCGCCTCGGGAACGGCCTCGGGCACGACCTCGGGCTCCGCCTCGGGAACGGCCTCGGGCACCGCCTCGGGAACGGCCTCGGGCTCGGCATCGGGCACGGCCTCGGGAACGGGCTCGGCATCGGGCACGGCCTCGGGAACGGCCTTGGCATCGGGCACAGCCTCGGGAACGGCCTCGGGAACGGCCTTGGACAAGGACACCGCCTCGGGAACGACCTCGGCCTGCGCATCGGGCACCGCCTCGGGAACGACCTCGGCCTGCGCATCGGGCACCGCCTCGGTCTCTGGAACCAACTCGGGCACCGCATCGGCCTCCGGAACCAACTCGGGCACCGCCTCGGCCTCCGGAACAGCATCGGGCACCGCCTCGGCCTCCGGAACAGCATCGGGCACTGCTTCGGCATCGGGCACAGCCTCGGCATCGGACACAGCCTCGGGCACCGCCTCGACCTGCGGAACAGCATCGGTCACCGCCTCGACCTCCGGAACGGCATCGGTCACCGCCTCGGCATCGGAAACAACATCGGGCACCGCCTCGGCCTCCGGAACAGCCTCGGGCACCGCCTCGACCTCCGGAACAGCCTCGGTCTCGGGCATTACATCGGGAACCGTCTCTGGCACCGACTCGGCATCGGACATTGCATCGGGAACCGCCTCGGCCTCCGGAACAGCCTTGGTCTCGGGCATTACATCGGGAACCGTCTCTGGCACCGTCTCTGGCACCGCCTCGGCATCGGACATTGCATCGGGAACCGCCTCGGCCACCGCATCAGGCACCGCCTCGGCATCGGACATTGCATCGGGCACCGCCTCGGCATCTGGCACCGCCTCGGCATCGGACATTGCATCGGGAACCGCCTCGGCCTCCGGAACAGCCTCGGTCTCGGGTATTACATCGGGAACCGTCTCTGGCACCGTCTCTGGCACCGCCTCGGCATCGGGCATTGCATCGGGAACCACCTCGGCCACAGCATCGGGCACCGCCTCGGCATCGGACATAGCATCGGGCACCGCCTCGGCATCGGGCACCGCCTCGGCATCGGACATTGCATCGGGAACCGCCTCGGCCACCGCATCGGGGACCGCCTCGGCATCGGGGACCGCCTCGGCATCGGACATTGCATCGGGCACCGCCTCGGCCACCGCATCGGGCACCGCCTCGGCATCGGGGACCGCCTCGGGAACCTCGGGCACGTCCACCTGGACGACAGCGGCCTGCTCGGGAACGTCCTCCTGGACGGCAGCGGCCTGCTCGGGGAACGTCCTCCTGGACGGCAGCGGCCCGCTCGGGAACGTCCTCCTGGACGGCAGCGGCCCGCTCTCGGGAACGTCCTCCTGGACGGCAGCGGCCTGCTCGGGACCCCCCCTCCGGGCTTTGAGGAACGGCTGACGCCTGTCTCCTCCTCCTCCGCCCTCTATGATGGCGAGCCGGTGGCTCCTTGACGGAAGACTCAGGCGTTGAGTCAACCATCCTGTGCTGTGGTGCTGGGCTGGCGGCCATCCTTGTGCTGTGGTGCTGGGCTGGCGGCCATCTTGTGCTGTGGCACTGGGCTGGCGGCCATCTTGTGCTGTGGCGCTGGGCTGGCGGCCATCTTGTGCTGTGGCGCTGGGCTGGCGGCCATCTTGTGCTGTGGCACTGGCTCAGCAGACGTGACGTGAACACTTCTGGGAACCTCTAGGATCTTGTTCAACCTGGAGAAGTAATTCAAAAATGTCTCAGTGGCCATCTTGGACAGTGGCGCTGGGCTGGCGGCCGTCTGGCCTTGTGGCGTGGGGCTGGTGACCACCTTGTGCTGTGGCGCTGAGCTGGCCTCCATCTTGCCTCGTGGCGCTGGCCCTGGCAGTGGCATCATGGGCAGTGGCGCCACCATGGCGGACCTGCGCTTCTTCTCCCCTCTCCGTCCGCCATGGTGAGCCAGTGGCTCTGATCCATCCCACACGAGCCCCGGATCGAAGGGGGGCCATGGTTGAGAGCGATGCTGAGCCTCCTCTCGACCACTCACTCCTCTGCGACCTCCCCGGGTCCCACGAAAAATGACCAGGCGGGTTCCCTCAAACTCTACCCTTCTCTCCCGCTCGATGGCTGGGGGAGAAACCTCAAAAAAACATACCGCTGGATCTAGGCATGACGGAGTCCTTCTGTCTCGACACGCACACAGACAGGTAGATCCAAAAGCAGTATGTTTATTGGGGTGATCCAAATCTCATTATCAGCCAGGCAAAGGTCAAAATCCAGGTAATCCGTCCAAAACAAGAAACATAGACAACATCCAGAAACACGAAAAAACAGGGAACCAGGAAAACGCAGGGTGACATTCAACAAGGACTCCGTAACAATGACAGAAACAACCAGGGTATTTATAGACAGGTGCAAACAAGGTAAGTGGTGACAGCTGAACACAATGAACAGTGATGAACAGATAAGGCTAGTGGGAAATGTAGTTCTGACGAAGGGGACACTAAGGGGAAGTGAGACCTCTAGTGGCCACCCAGGGAGACACAGAACAGACACCGTGACAGCCACTTACTGGTGGTTTAAATTTCACATTTAAAGTGTCTTTTCATTTTTTAAATAATATTCAACATTTTATGTTTAAAATATCAATATATATTATTTATGCATTTGTAACTGGAGGTTAAAGCACTCAATGTCCCTCTGAGCTGCATTAATGTGTGTAAATACATGTAAATGCCACTTCATATGCAACTTCTGCAAAGACTCATTTTCTTGATACCGATTTAATTTGTTTAGCAACAGCCTAAATTTATTATTGTTATAACTGACTGATTAAATGTAAGAATTAGACTTTATTAAAGGTAAAAATCAGTTTAAACTTGTTGGAAAAGATGAATTTCTATCACTGCTTTGAACTGACCAGCACACAGAATATCAAAAACTTTAGGTGTTAGCTGACGACGGCAGTCCGTTATGCATTAATACTGTAGAAAAGTGTTTTCTGTGGCCATGAAAATATCCTTTCCTAAAGTTGATATGAGTTTACACTGAATGTTCGCAGGTAGAACAGATTAGCTGATGACAATTTAATTCTGCTACAGTTACTACTTGCAGATTATATAAATAATTGTGATTAATCATAATTAATTGTAATTATTTATATACAATTCCCTTTTGAGCTAATTTGCTACATCGCATCCATATCGCCACCCACTTTAACCAAACAATAAGAAATAAACAAATTTCATTAAGACCCAGTGGAGACATACTTTTTAATCAATACATCCAATAATCTTCTCGTTGTAAATATTTTTCCTCTGTATTACCCCCTCTTATAAAAAATATGACTTCTTCAATACCTATACAACTTAAATCCTTAATTTTAAAATTTAAATCCTTAGTTGTGACGTCAAATCCTGACTAATAAAGACTAGGCTAAATCTCCACTGCTTCCCTTAAGATTGCCCTATATTTTATAATGGGGTTTTTTAATTAATGCATGAAAATAAGGTCTTTGGTAAACAACTTGACAATGCTTGACAGCGAGAGATCCAGCATGGTCTGAATATGATCAGAGCTATTCTGGGCTTTAATAACTAGTACAAATACAACATCAAGCTGTGGAGGTTTAGTCTCTTCTAAATGCAGAGAACAGGCTTTCTCCAGCTTTCCTTGGGGTTTATGTTGTCCTGTTTGCAACTGGCTAAAAAGGAAAGAAAAATTCTATATATATATATATATATATATATATATATATATATATATATATATAAAGGGCTGGTGATTTAACCCGTTAATTGGAATAATTACCTACAGTAATAAATAACGCTAAAATTATTAACGCACCTGCCCTGCCCCAGATCTACTTGTGTCATCTGACATTTCATACAGCTGATTGATGACTAATATGAGGCAGGGCAACAACTCAAATAAATGACTCGGTGACTTAATCATTAAGGCATTTACCACCACCTACTTTCGGTTTTAGTTTATTATTTAGAGTATAGTTTCATTAAAGAAATAATTTCATATTTCCATATTAATAACAATAAAATTAATAAAATTAATTATTAAATGTATAGTTCACCTGCCCAAAAATAACAATTGTGTCATAATTTCCTCACCCTCATGGACCAAAAGAGTATATGTAATACATTTTATCAAACAAAATATTTCTTGCTGAAGCTACTTTTTGTAATGTCTGTGTGATGCTTACAATAACAATAACTTGTTGTCAATTAGGGAAAACGTCACAATTAGGGAAAACCATGGAAAGGATGGTAACAAATAGATTAGATTATTATATTGAAAAAAATGGTCTTATATCACCACATCAATCTGGATTTTGTGAAGGGAAGGGGGACAATGGACTCAATATTATGCCTAAAATCAGTAATTAGGAAAGCTCAAGGTAATAAAGAAAATGTAATTGCTGTATTTATCGATATTGAAAAGGCATATGATATGCTGTGGAAGGACGGATTCTTATTAAACTTAGTAAATTAGGAATAAATGGCAAGATGTATAATTGGGTATTAGATTTCCTGGATAGAAGAACAATAGAAGTTAAAGTTGGCACAGAATATTCAAATAGATATACAGTGGAAAATGGTATCCCACAAGGCAGTGTATGTAGTCCGATATTATTTAATATTATGATTATTGACATATTTGATCAGGTTGAAGGAAACATAGACAAATCACTTTATGCAGATGATGGGGCACTCTGGATTAGAGGTCGGAATATAGAATATTTAAGAAAGAAAATGCAAAATGCAATATGGAAAATAGAACACTAGACAAATAAATGGGGATTTAAACTTTTAATCTCAAAATCACAAGTAATATGTTTTTTCTAAACGTCCTAAAACAGTTTTACTTAAACTATATGGACAAGATCTTGAACAGGTTAAGGTTGTAAGATTCTTGGGAGTGTTCTTTGATGAGAAGTTAACCTGGTGTCAACATATTGATAAAGTTCGAAATAAATGTAAAAAGTTTAATAATGTTTTAAGATGTATATCATTAAGGGACATACAAATAAAACATGGCAAGAATACTGGGATATAGCTGATACTGGACAACATTTATATAACATACAAAAGCAAGTAAGTAGAAATAGTATTAAACAGTGTAAGAATCCAAAGGAAGAAAATACAATTACACGTCTTAGAATAGGTCATGCTGGTTTAAATTTTACATTACAGAGAATAGAAAAACACCCCACTGATCTTTGCAACTAATGCAACACGCAAGAGACAGGAAGTCATATTGTATTAGATTGAAAAGGGTATGAAGAAGAAAGAAGGGAGTTAGAAACACAAGTTGGAAAACAGAATGTCAGTGGGAAATCTGTTAGGAAATACAATGTCAAAAATCCATACTATCCTTATGAATTATTTAAAAAGTACTGGGATAAGTGAAAGAATTTAATAGCTTCTTTCAAGCTAATGCCCACACTCCAGTCCAGCAGGTGGACTTTTATTTTGGTCTGTCGATGTGACGTCATAATTCTGCGCCGCTCTCCTGCATCTGTTGTGATTCTGCTGAAGAAAGGTTTGTGTTTTCATCATTTAAAGTGTTAAAATCGATGCAGACAGTTCAGACATTTGTACAGTTTTTACAAGGACCGTAAAACGGATGAAGTATTCTGGAGTGTAATATCATAACGCTTTATGCAGCATTTGGGATCGTTATTTTGTGCTTGTAAATCAAAAAGGTGGGTCTAATTTTGCTCCAGATATCGATTATCAGTTAGTAATGCAGTAACGGAGCTTGTTGAAAGTCCGAATCAGTTGATTCACCAAACGTCGCTCGCTGACGACACTTGTGTAAATAAACCTGTATGTTTGGGAATCGAGAAATAATCAACTTTCAACTAATCGACATTTTTTTTTTTCAAAATGTAAAATATAACAATAATAAATCCAATTAAAATAATTTATCATTGCACATCAGAGGTGGTACAGAATAACACAAAAATGACATTTAGCCTATTTACAGACTGTTTAATGAGGCTCAGAGGTGGCATGAATGCATTTAAATTAACAATAACAATGTTAAGAGGTAGGACAGCTTCGCATTAGAGCATTATTGCAGTGGTTAATATGTTTCTGGCATATATTTAGAAACATTTTTTAACCTTAATGCAGTGAGTGGCGTTTCATTTATTAAACAACAATTGGAAGACGTTTCAATCTACATATTCCAGGATGACAACACCACGATTGAAAGAGTGATTCAGTGTATATCTGCTCTAAATATAAAAAACTGAAGGAAAAAAAACACCATAAAAAAAGAGCAATAGTGTATTCATTTGATTTTTCTTTTTCTTTCTTTTTTTTACAGATGTGTAAGGTTGTCAAAACAATGCACACCATACTACTAGTACTTATTATAATACTGTGCATATTTAAAGATTTTAGATGATGGCGACAGGAGCATATGAGTGAATGAGATAAAACATCATTGACAGATGACTGTAGTCGTTAATGATAGTTAATCCAGGGTGCGATCTAGCGGTCTGGCATCTCAATATTTACAGTATCAGCGGATCAGGTGTGTGTGTGAAGAGAGAAGTGAGCTCCACATCGCAAACAGCTCTGAAGTATTCACATGTAGTGTAATGCAGAGCCGCACCAGAACAGACACGGAGAATTATATAATCAAGTTAAGTGCCATCATTTAGAGTAAGTTCTTAAAATTATCTCTTAATTAGAGCTTAGTAGTCTCACCAATAAATCATCAGGACAATTCATACACTTTCATGATATTTAATCAGTGAATTCGTGAACTACTTCTTGTTAGGTGCAGCTATTACTGTTACTGGAAAAAAAGTTACCCATCTGAAAACCCGGAAGTGTGAAACTGGCCTATAATGGGTCATTGGTGTATAAGGATTTTCAACATGCATATTTTAAAATACACAAAATTATGTCTTTTGTAGTTGTTCAAACATTTAGAAGGTTGTGTACACATAAATTAGTATATAAAAAAAAATAAGTGATTTTAGTTTTTTTTTTTTTTTCACATAGATAAATTAGCCATAGCCTTAAAAAAATGTAATGTGGTGTGACCATCATTTATATTAAAATGTATTAAATTCCTTAACATTTTTTTTTTAATGTTCTCAGTAATTGAAGTGTTAGGAAACAAAGGTTTTGCATTTCTAAAATGATGCATTTTTTTTGTAAATAGGCTTTCATTTTGTTGCCAAGGCTTCAAAATTATTTTTTTTACTATTTTTTAACAAGATGGTGCCATTTTTTCAGGTTTGGCCTATAAAGCAAATACTTCAAATTGCTTTATTCACGTTTTCTGCTTATAGAGCATATTGGATATATTAAATATGTTTTAAAATGTATTTATTGTGATTTCAAAGCTAAATTTTTAGAATCACACAATCCTTCAGAAATAATTCTGATATTCTGATTTGCTGCTCAGAAACATTTATTATTATTGTGATGTTGAAAAAAGCTGAGTAGAATTTTTTCAGGTTTCCTTAGTGAATAGAAAGTTAAGAAGCACAACATTTATCTGAAAAAGAAATCTTTTGTAACATTATAAATGTCTTTATCATCATTTTTGATCAATTTAAAGCATCTTTGTGACGTGACATTCAGCCAAGTATGGTGACCCATACTCAGAATTGGTGCTCTGCATTTAACCCATCCGAAGTGCACACACACAGAGCAGTGAACACACACACACACTGTGAACACACACCCGGAGCAGTGGGCAGCCATTTTATGCTGCGGCGCCCGGGGAGCAGTTGGGGGTTCGATGCCTTGCTCAAGGGCACCTCAGTCGTGGTTTTGAAGGTGGAGAGAGAACTGTACATGCACTCCCCCACCCACAATTCCTGCCGGCCCGAGACTCGAACTCACAACCCTTCGATTGGGAGTCCGACTCTCTAACCATTAGGCCACGACTTCCCACAAATGAAGGGAAGTCGTGATCTTTGCTAAATGAAGGTAATTAATTTCAGTAATTTAAAAAAGAATGATACTGACTCTAAGCTTTTTAATGATATAGTGTATAATGTTACACAAGCTTTTTATTTCACATAAATGCTGGTCTTTGGATCCCTCTATTCATCAAAGAATCCTGAAAAAAATGTATTCAACTGTTTTAAATATCGATAAAAAAATAATAATAATTAAAGCTTCTTGAGCAGCAAATCAGCATATTAAAATGATTTGTGAACGATGTGACACTGAAGACTGGAGTAATGATGCTGACAATTCAGCTTTGATCACAGCAATCAATTGCATTTTACAATACATTCAAAAAGAAAGCAGTTTTTTTAAATAGTAAAATATTTCACAACATTACTGCTTTGCTGTCCTCTTCTAATAATGCAGGCTTGGTGAGCAGAGGAGAATTCTTTATAAAACATTAAAATCTATATATATAGATTACAGGAATGTTATATTGTAGTGTGTGTATATATATATATATATATATATATATATATATATATATATATATATATTGGCAATTTGGCAACCATATAAGTGTAAAATGTGAGGCCCTGTCTACAATTTATATTCAATTGCTAAAAGAGTCTCTGAGACATAAAGCATAAGAGATCATCAGTGATCCTCAGCAGATGCTACAACTATCACTGATTACCTGTGCGCTGACTATCGAACTAAGGAGCTGATTGAGACACACCTAGAGATTTAGTTTGCCTATTTTTTTCCTTCTGTTAATTATACTCATCTTAACAGGGCAAATTTTCCAGAACCAGAGAAAAACTCCTGGTGAATCATCTGAGATCCATATGACTCGCTATTATGAAGATGGCGTTTATTAAAGAGGAGACTGAAGACATTAAGATTGCAGAAGTATTTAGTCTACAACATGAAGATACTGAAGAACAAACAGGTTGGTTTTCATTCTCAAAGCTTAACTCACTCATATTATAATATCTATTTCTGATGAATGTCTTATGAGTGTCATAATTAATGAGCTCTCTCTCCCTAAGAAATGTAAACACATACAGTACAGACACATTTAGATTAGAGCTGTCAATCAATTAAAATATTGAATTACAATTAATCACAGGATAGTCATGAGATAACTTGTGATTAATCGTAACTTAATCGCACATTTTAAGTTAACGTGAATAGCGTTTTCGACTCGTACATTACACGTCACACCCTGATATCACGTGTCTTCATGGGACCTTTACGGGTTGTGTGTGAACGCACGCACATATTCCGGGTAATCACTGGCAGTGTGAAAGTGCAAAGCTAGCGACCCAGGAACAAGTGCTGGGACACATTACCCGTGTATTTTCCGGAATCGCAGTGTGAAAGGGGCTTATCGGCACAATCGCCGACTCAAACAACTTGACTTTCATAGTACATGGTATTGAAGGCTGACTGTCTCATAATTATCTTGCTCTACCGTCCTCCTAAAGCCTTGAAAAAAAAATGTTTTTTCTGAACTTCGTGAACTGTTAACCCATGCCTGCTCATTGTCATTTCCCATTCTTCTGCTTGGTGACTTCAATATTCATGTGTTGATACTGTTTGCTCTAACACTAACTAATTACTGTCTGTTTTTGAATGTTTTAATCTGACTCAGCATGTTCATTTTCCTACCCATACTCATGGTCATATCCTTGATCTGATATGTACATCAAGGGTGGATATCACTTCCATCTCTTCTTCTGACACTGGTATCTCTGACCACAAACTTCTTGATTTAAGCTTAAATCTGCCTATGCATACAAAATGTCTGAAGACCGTTATATCATACCGCAATCTGAAAGCTATTGATACTGCATCATTCTGTACCTCTATTGTTTCTTTAAACCTCTCTGATGTTATTGATATTTCTTCTCCGTCCGTAGACGGCTTGAGCGTCTTTACACAAAAACTGGTCTTACTGTACATTTGGCTTTTCTTGATCATTTCAAATCATATAAATCTGCTCTTATTTTAGCTTGCTCTAGTTTTGTCTCTGCCACAATTAATAAATCAAGTAACAGGCCAAAAGCATTATTTAATACAATAAATAAGCTTACTAACCCCCTACCTCAGGATGCCCTAGCTTCTAATGAGCTTTGCTGTTCTTTTCTGGATTATTTGCTTGAAAAGACTGATGCCGTCCACCAATGTTTCCCTACTGATACTGAGCTCAGCTATCCATTAAATCTATCTAGTCAGTTTCTGTCTTGTTTTTCTTTGACGA
Source organism: Cyprinus carpio (assembly GCF_018340385.1). Classification (NCBI taxonomy): domain Eukaryota; kingdom Metazoa; phylum Chordata; class Actinopteri; order Cypriniformes; family Cyprinidae; genus Cyprinus; species Cyprinus carpio. The sequence goes on along the minus strand of NC_056600.1, from coordinate 25,110,288 downwards.
CCTAAGCTAATCTTGAAATCCAACTCTTCATCCTGTCAACTTGATCCTGCTCCTGCTTCTCTCCTGAAACTTTGCCATTCTGCCATCTCTGCACCTATCTCTCACCTCATCAATGCATCTCTTACCTCTGCTTCATTTCCTCTGCTACTCATAACTGCTGCAGTTACCCCTGCAGTTACCCCTGTACCTCTGTAAGCCCAACCTAGACCCCTCAATTCTATCTTAATTACTGTCCTATTTCAAATTTACCCTTCATAACTAAATTACTGGAAAGCACTGTTGCCGCCCAACTCCAGTCTTTTCTAGTTGAAAATAATCTATTTGATCTTTTTCAATCTGGTTTTCGCCCCCTCCATAGTACTGAAACTGCACATGTAAAGGTAGTGAATGATCTACTGCTTTCTGGTGACTCTGGTTCTCTGTCTATACTTCTGTTACTTGACCTCAGCTCTGCCTTCGATACGTTTCCCATGAATTACTTATTTCTCATCTCTCTGATCTGGGTATCTCTGGTACTGCTCTTTCTTGGTTTTCTTCCTATCTCTTTGACAGACAATTCTACATCTCTGTTAAGGATTCTCGATCACCCACTGTCCCCCTGAAGCGAGGTGTTCCTCAGGGATCCGTTCTTGTCCCATTATCCACAATTTACATAATACCACTTGGTCAGATTTTACAATGTCATGGTCTTAACTATCTTAACTCGCTCCCGAACTTGCCCCCCCGTCCCCCTTCTGCCTCAGGCACCACTGAACTATGAACCCCCCCCCCCCCCCAGGTCCAAAATCCCCAGGTCCTTCCACCCCCACTCCCTCTCGATCGCCCACTGTCCCCCTGAAGCGAGGTGTTCCTCAGGGATCCGTTCTTGTCCCATTATTATCCACAATTTACATAATACCACTTGGTCAGATTTTACAATGTCATGGTCTTAACTATCTTAACTCGCTCCCGAACTTGCCCCCCCGTCCCCCCCTTCTGCACCTCATGGCCCCCCACTGAACCCCCCCCCCCAGGTCCCCCCCCCCCCCCCCCCCCCCCCCCCCAGGTCCAAAATCCCCAGGTCCTTCCACCCCCACTCCCTCTAACATACGATGTCATGCACCAGTCACTTTGTGCAGCAGTGGTCTGCTCACTGCCTCATTCACCATGGAACTGACGTCATTCTACCACCTCATCAGTCAGTTTAATAAAATAACTGCTCTTGAGCCCTTTGTCACTTTTAATCAGACTGAATAAGCTATTTTTTTTTATGCACTAAAAATCTTTTTATCTGCACTGTTTGTTCACTGGTTTGCACTCTATCTGCCATGTGCCTTGCGCTGCTTTTATTTAACCTTATTTTTATTTTATTTTTTTCTATTATGTCTTTTTTTACATTTCTTTATTGTATAGTTTTATCTTATATTTTATATTTGATCTAGATTTTTAGGCTCTACTGTTAGTGTTATCTGTATGCACCGGGGGTCTGAGAGTAACGCAATTTCGATTCTCTGTATGTATGTACTGTACATGTGGAAGAATTGACAATAAAGCAGACTTGACTTGACTTGACTTGACTATCACTTTTATGATGATGACATTCAACTATACTCCATTTGTACACCTGCTCTACCTGCCCAAATTGACAAAATCTCTGCTTGTGTGAAAGAGATAAAAGATTGGCTTAATTTAAATTTTCTGGAACAGAAACATGGACAAAACTGAGATCATTTTTATTGGAACTCCCACAGTCACCAGCAACATTTCTACCAATTTCACCTGTGAGATTGCTGGCTCTCTCATCAAATCATCTAGTACTGTTAAAAATGTAGGTGTAAATTTCGACTCCACACTCTTCTTTCAGTCTCACATTAACTCTATCACTAAATCTGCATTCTTTCATTTATGTCGCATTGACAAACTCTGTCCCTTCATCAGTACCAAAGATGCTGAAACTGTCATCACGCTTTGATTACTGTAATGCTCTCTTCATTGGTTTACAATACATTCAAAACTCTGCTGCTAGAATACTCACCCATGCCAAATGTTCTGCTCATATAACCCCAATTTTGTATGATCTCCACTGGCTCCCAGTTGCCTACCATATTAAATTCAAAATTCTCCTGCTCGCTTTTAAATCCTTGCATGGCTTAGCTCCCCCTTATCCTTGTAATATGCTTGTCCCCTACACCCGACTCGCTCACTACGTTCCTCTGACTCTGGCCTTCTCGTTGTCCCTCGTTGTCTCTTAAGTTCTGCTTTGTATTTGTATTTTTTTTAATGCTTGACTCTTTGTCTGTATGCTGCCCTGTCCATATAATGTTCCTTTACTGTATCTTTAATTATTGTTTTCCATCAATGCTTACTCATATTATCTCTTCTTTTGTTAAATGTACATTGTAAAGTGTCCTTGAGCACTGGAAAGAAGCTATATAAATAAAACTTATTATTATTATTATTATAGATGTTTTTCTAAGAACTTGTTCATGTCTATTAGATGCATGAAAAAAGAAATACCAGGTTCTCATTACTTCTCTTTCTTTGCACTGAGCAATTTATTTACACAAGGCTGTTTACATTTTCGCAGAACAGGGCAGCTCACTTCTTCTGAATATGAAAATGTACATTTATTATTACATTTGTTTGCCTCTCTGTGCCGACATACTGTGTTCTGATAGAGCTGTGTTTCTGTTGCCAGACAACAAAATTAATATGAAATAGTGACTGAAATGCAACCCATTAAGACTACATAACCAGCTCTCCCTTCCTAGATGTTAAATAGCCAAAAAATCCTCATTTATAATCGAGTCGTCATCTGATAGAATCAAATAGACGACACATGAGACAATACAACAGCTGTGATGTGATTTTGGGTATACTTGCATGTAAAATTAGAGAAGCAACATTATATCTGTTTAACTGAAAGCGCTGCTTCTCTCTGCCGCTCACTGAACAATGCAGATGCACAGAGAGCTCTTTCTCTAGAGAAAGAGGTGTGTGTGCACTGGGACAGCAAGACTTTGCGCAGCAGTACCACCGAGTCTCAGAAACTAAATAAGGTTTGAGAAAACCCTAAAGATTTGTTGCTTGGCGTTTAACAAAAAAAAAAAATGTTGCTAAAAGAGTTGCTAAATCTAGTGACACAACACTGTGCATTTCCATTTCTCCAACTACGGTTAGGCCATGGATCAAAACAGAAAATACCTGTTGCGTCAATCACACGTTAATAAAAAATTAGTGCCGTTAAAATGAATTTGCGTTAATTTTGACAGCCCTAATTTAGATGCTCACAGAAATCTGTTGTCAATGTCGAGGCACATTGTTGTCACAATAGATGCCTCCAGATTGGGCTGGCATGCTGTATGTAACGGCCACACAGCCTATGGCTGCAATGGCATATCAGTTGCCTCAAGTTGCTAGTGATACTGCTTGCCTTAGGCCGGGTTCACACCGCAATCTGCAGCAGAGCGGAAGCAGCGCGTTAACAGCAGGTAGGCAGAGCGGAAGCAGCACGCGGCTATTTTGCTTTCACACCGGCAGCGGAGGCAACGTGCAACTGAAAAGCGGATTTTGGACAGAGTACTCTATAATGGGTAAGTTCGCTTTGCTTTATTTCCATTTCAAATACATTTAAATAAAAAGACTTGGCAAGAAGCTTTTGTTAATTAATAATTTCATTGTAACTTTTGTTGCATCTTTGTTTTGTTGTCTTTGTTTTCCGCGCAGTACGTGTTTTTGATAGAAGGAAGGCCATCGCACTATATTTGTTATTAAGGAGACTACGAAAAAGACGCAGACTTTGGGTTCATCCCATTAACCGACGTAGGAGAGAACATGGTGCATATTACCATCTTGTCGCTGAACTGCGTCTTGACCGTGACCGGCATCTAAAGTACTTCAGGATGAGTGCAGAACAAATGGATCACATTCTTTCCCTGATTGAAGGCCACCTTTCAAGGCAAACAACAAACTACAGGCAGTCCATTGAACCTAAGCAGCGACTTGCAGTTATACTGAGGTAAGATCAACATGTTAGTAATAAAGTCTAGGGCAAATATTAATGTATGTATTTGTAAATATGAATGTATACGTTTACTTTTTGTTTGAATAAGTTAGTTAAACATTTATTGCACTAGTTCCAAACTGCAAAGAAATAACTTTGACTTGAGTATTAAGTAATAAAAAAGATTTATTAAGTAAATTGAACAAAAATCACAACAAAGTCATGCAGAAAGTATGATTGACAATATGTTTACATGAAAAATAGTACAAAAATAACCCTGAAACTGCTGAACTATTTACAACATGGCTGGATAAAATAAATTAAAACCATTGTAATGTTAAACTGTATTACTACAGTTGATGGTAAACAGAGGAATGCTGTTCTGGCATGGTGGAGATTGAGGGAGGTGTGATATGTGGGGGGTGATGAGTTTGTTCCTCTTGGTAGGTGGGTGTGGGGTGAATAGGCTGAAATCCAGATGATTGTGGGTGCTGGCGACCTCTGGTATGATACACTGTGTGGGTTGCTGTTGCTTGTTGCCTCTGACCATCATCTTCTAACTCCAGGTCAGCCAGGTAGGTCATTATCTGTATCTGTGCCCTGGTACGGTTTCTGGGAAGCAGCCGGTTCAGTTTTGGAACTAAACTGAGGGCAAAATAATACATTTCGTCCTCCTGTCTGGGAACATTTGGTGGTGCAGGAGTAGTGGGTTGTGTTATTATGTCCAATAACTGTTGCTCAGTTGTAGTTGGGGAAACTGTTCTTCTCCGTTTCTGTTTGTGTTGTTGACTGTCAGTCACCAGTGCTTGAACCCTGGGATGTATAGTGGGGGTAGGGGTGTCAGGTCTCGGAGCTGTTATTTGTGGTGTGCAGGTGCTTGGCAGTGGTATGGGGGTAGCTGATCTTTCACCTGCCAGTAATGGTGTTGCAGGCCTCTGTATGGCCGGAAGGGGATTGAAAGTTGTAGTGAGTTCAGACAACTCTGGCTCCACATCCTCATTAGCCACAGTCATGTCCAGAGGTTCCGGCTCACTCTGCAAAGTGTGTCTGGAACTACAAATTAATAAATATATTATATTAATATATTGGCACCAACTCGTATGTATTTTTTTTAGATTACACACAAATAATAATGTACTCATTCTCACTGAAACAATATTTTGTAATAACTGTCCATAAGAGAAAATAAAAAAATAAATAGAGTAAGATATGAGATCAACAAGTGACATACTAACCTTCTAGGCTGCATGTATGGCAACAGAAATGACATTACTTTATCGTACTTCCATTCCCTGATTATGCCACCTGCAGAACCACTGGGCAATTTTTTTTGCTTCTTGTTTCTGTTAAAAGCATCTCTCAACAACTTCCATCTTCGCTTACAGTCGTTCACTGTAAAACACATAAATGTGTATTAATATGAGAATTTAGACATGTATATACACTGCATATGTTATACAGGGGGAAAAAAAAGACTTATGTTATATTTATTTGTCTTTAACAGATTTCTGGGATTTTGAGAGAGCTTCACCAGCCTGGCCTTCCAGTACTGTCTAGGGAAAAGCACCGTTGCTGAATCTGTCCATATGACTTGTAGAGCAATTGAGGAGCAAATGATGGCATCACAGTTCCCTAGACCAACAGAGCACATGTGGAGAGCCATAGCGTCCAAATTTTGGGACAAATGGAACTTCCCAAACTGCCTAGGTGCTATTGATGGGAAGCATGTTACCATTATGTCACCTGCACATTCTGGTAGCTTGTTTTTTAACTACAAGAGAACTTTCTCAATAGTTCTTCTAGCACTAGCAGATGCAGAGTACAGATTTACATTTGTACAGGTCGGAGACTTCGGCAGAACAAGTGATGGTGGAGTGTTCAGTGGTTCTGCTCTCGGGAGAGGCATGGAGGCCAAAACTTTGTCTGTGCCTGCTGACTGCCCTTTGCCTGGATCTGGTGTACAAGGCCCATTGCCGTACACCATGGTGGGTGATGCTGCATTCCCACTGAAAACATATTTGATGAGACCTTTTCCAGGGAACAGAATCCCAGGATGGAGACAAATGTTCAATTACCGATTGTCACGAGCAAGAATGGTTGTAGAATGTGCCTTTGGCATTCTGTCATCCAGATGGAGGGTACTCCATACACGGATCAACGTGAAGCCAGACAATGCTGACTGTATTGTAACTGCAGCCTGCATTCTTCACAACTTCCTTACAAACCCATCGGACAATCAAAGGTGGTTGGATGAGGCAGAAGAGAGAGGGGAAGTGCTAGCCCCTGCTACAAACATGGGTGGAAATAGGGGATGCAGAGAGGCTTACGATGTGCGGGAAAAACTTTGCACATTTTTCAGCTCCCCTGAAGGTAGAGTGTCCTGGCAGGACAATATGGTGTAGGGTTTGTTTGCAAGCAAATTTACCAAAGGACACCCTGAAAACCAATTTAATACACTGTTTTAAATTCTGTGTATTACAAATGGTTCATAGCCTGACTTCCTGCTCATCTTGAAATCATCATTTACTTGTTTATTATATATGTATGTATCACCTGCTTTTGTTATTTGTGTGCTTGCAATGTGTAATTTAGAAATTGTAAATAAATGGTTCCAATTGAATCAATTTTGTTTTTTCTTGAAAAGAACAATAATTCTACAATTTCACACATTGGTTTTATGTAGCCAACACATGTTTTCTGCTGAACATTCCAATGTATTAGAGGAAAGTGGCAGGCTTTTGAGGTTGTGGTGAACCTAGAACTGTAAGTACTTTGACATATTTTAACATAAAAAAAAAATGTATATATATGTATATATATATTTATTATCTGAATTATATTTATTATATATTACCTTTTTATATTTTTAATATTAGCTCTTACCTCCATGAAAAACTCTTTTATATGTTGATACACAGAATATCTGACACATCAAATACATACATTACCCATCATAAAAAGCTGATAGATAATTCATAAATGTATACAGCAAACTTCTTAACAGAGACAATGTAAATGAGCAAAATCTCGAAAATAGAAAAAAAGACGCAGATCATAGATGTCTATACTGTAGCTATGTGTGCTAGGCCTATATTAATCTGTCTATGCTATTTGCCTATCTATATTGAGTTGTTTGCTCGTGTGCCAGCGAAAGCGTCAAAAACACTAAAATTACTTACCATCTGCACTAAGAGCCGCTGCAACTTCATCCCATGATTTTTCCTTCGCCTGCAAGTCTTTGTAAAGTACATTGTGTGGATCATAAAGAACTTGATATTTCTCAACTTCCACGATGAGAGGAGTGTTGTCCATATAACAACCAAGCATTTCACAAGAAAATGAATAAAGTCTAAGCAAGATGGCTAGCCTTAGCAAGCATGTTCCTAATAATCTGAGAGCATGTCCTGAAGACATTCAGAGATGAATGGAGAGCAAAACATAGTCAGCTGGGACATGAAGCTTGATCTCTTAATCCTACTTCATGTGGGGAGTGAAGATCCCATCTAACTTGTTCTTAAGTCAGTCTTATAACTCATGAAGTCCATATCAATAATATAGCAATGCATGAAGAAATGCTACTTCTGAATCAGAAACTTATGATCAGTGCGCGAAAACTTGCACTTAGCCCATAGTCCCTTACTTATGGCTCACCAGAGAGATCTCTCCTGGTTTAAAGGGATAGTTCACCCAAAAATAAAAATCTGACGTTTATCTGCTTACCCCCCTGGGCATCCAAGATGTATGTAACTTTGTTTCTTCAGTAGAACACAAACCGTTGCAGTCTGTCAGTCATATAATGCAGGTCAATGGTAACAACAATTACCATTCTGTGAGATAATCTGTGAGAAAATAAAAAAAAACATGCACAGACAAATCCAAATTTAACCCTGCGGCTCGTGACGACCCATTGATGTCCTAAGACACGAAATGAGCAGTTTGTGTAAGAAACTGAACAGTATTTATATTGTCTTTCACAATTGACACTCCCAATTGAGATTGTACATAGAGTGTCAATGGTCCATTTGAGAGATGGGTGTTGTTAATGCGGTTCTAATCTGCAATGTGCCGAAAAGCAAGAAGAAGCGCTACACTGCAGTAGATCAGAGGTAAAAAAAAACGATATAAATACTGTTCAGTTTATCACAACAATTGTTCGTTTCCTGTCTTAGGACATCAATGTGTCATCATGAGCCGCAGGGTTTAATTTGGATTTTTCTGTGCATGTTTTTTATTTTCTTTGAGATTGTTGTTACTATTAGCCTGCATTATCGCCTACATCTTGGATGCCCTGGGGGTAAGCAGATAAATATCAAATTTAAATTTTTGGGTGAACTATCCCTTTAATGCACATTACAACAGCTTGTGCAGGGCAGTGCCTATTATATCAAGTGAAGAATAATTTTGAGACATGTTAATTCAACGACAAGTGTGTTCGGTGGTTCGCACTGTTGCCTCACAGCAAGAAGGTCCCCGGTTCAAGCCCCGGCTGGGACAGGAGGCCTTTCTGTGTGGTGTTTGCATGTTCTCCCTGTGTCTGTGTGGGTTTACGCCAGGTGCTCCGGGTTTCCTCCCACAGTCCAAAGACATGCATGTTAGGCTAATTGGAGTGTCTAAATTGTACCTGGGCATGTGTGAAGATAGAAGACTTGCGTATGGATCAACTTATGTGTAGATTGACTGGTTCGCACCACAAATATAGCCTTAGATGGCATTAATAAACAAACAAACCTGCCAGAACCGACTGATGCTAGATATATAACCGAAACTGCAACCCTATTCAAAGTATATTGCAGCACATGGAAATGGCAAACATTTACTATAATGCATTTTGTTCCGTTTTTTACAGTGTAGTACCATTTTTATGACCTTTTAAATTATAGTGTTATAGTGTAATGTTATAGTCAGCTTTTACAGTGTGGGGTTAACATGTATTTGTTTTTTTTTTCACTGTAGACCTGATGCCACTGAAAGAGGAGAGGCAAAAACTGAATGAAATAAAAGAGGAAAATTATGAGGAACATCATGATTATATAACTGGAAAAAAATCCACAAATACTTCCTCACGAAAAAGAGCCCAGAAGAAATCTAACGAATTTTGCACCTGCCATGAATGTGGAAAGAGTTTCAGTAAAAAACAAAACCTTCGCATCCACATGAGAGTTCACACGGCAGAGAGACGTTTCACTTGTCAACAATGTGGAAAGAGTTTTAGTCAAAAACAAAACCTTAACGTACACATGAGAATTCACACAGGAGAGAAACCTTACACCTGTCAACAATGTGGAAAGAGTTTCACTCTAAAACAAAACCTTGAAAACCACATGAGAATTCACACAGGAGAGAAACCTTACACCTGTCAACAATGTGGAAAGAGTTTCACTCTAAAACAAAACCTTGAAAATCACATGAGAATACACACAGGAGAGAAATCTTACAGCTGTCAACAATGTGGAAAGAGTTTCACTCTAAAACAAAACCTTAAAATCCACATGAGAATTCACACAGGAGTGAAACCTTTCACCTGCCAACAATGTGGAAAGAGTTTAAGTCAAAAACAAAACCTTGAAAACCACATGAGAATTCATACAGGAGAGAAACCTTTCATCTGTCAACAATGTGGAAAGAGTTTCAGTCTAAAACAAAACCTTGAAAACCACATGAGAATTCACACTGGACAGAGACCTTACAACTGTCAACATTGTGGTGAGAGTTTCGTTCAAAGAGGGAACTTTATAAACCACATGAATCTTCACAATGGAGAGAGGAATTTTGCCTGCCCTCAATGTGAAAAGAGCTTTAAACAAAAACAAGGCCTTCATTCCCATATGAGAATTCACACTCGAGAGGAATCTCACACATGCTCTGAGTGTGGAAAGAGCTTCAGACGTAAACTATCCCTTTATTCCCATATGAGAATTCACACTGGAGAGAAACCCTACGCATGTCAACCGTGTGGAAAGTATTTCAGGCATAAAGCAACCCTTAATGAACACATGAAGATTCACTTTAGGAGTTAATTGCTTAGATGTCACCAAAAAATTTTAATGTGCTGTTATTTGATTTACCCTCCTTTTCCAAAATTTGTAAACATGTGAACTACAACCCGAATTCCGGAAATGTTGGGGTGTTTTTTTTTTTTTTAAATGAAAATTAAAAAACCTTCAAATCACATAAGCCAATATTTTATTCACAATAGAACATAGATAACAAATGTTTAAACTGAGAAAATCTTTTATCCACTAAGTGAGCTCATTTCAAATTTGATGCTTGCTACATGTCTCAAAAAAAGTTGGCATAGGGGCAACAAATGTCTGAAAAAGCTAGAAATTTTGAAACAATTTAGCTGGGAAAACATCTAGCAACTAATTAAGTTAACTGACATCAGGTCTGTAACATAAAAGGAATGTCTTAGAGAGGTAGAGGTAAAGATGGGCAGAGGCTCTCCAATCTTCAGCTTCAACTTTATTTATAACAAACCTTCAAGACCACGATTTGGAGACCAAAGTGCTGTACAGGAAGACTAAATAAAAACAAGCATGAAACATCAAAAACATATACCACAACAACAAAGAATAAATAACAAAACATTTTCAAATGCTAATGAAAACTAATGATTTGTTCTCATTCAGTTGGAGAAAATTGTTAGCTAACCAACACTTAACCTCAGTCAAAAAATCATACAGATATTGAATGGATAAATTATCCTTGCATTTCAATGGCAAATAAATTTGTGAGTCATCAGCATACAAATGATAATGAATGTCATTTTTTTTCCAAAATTGATCCTAGAGGGAGCATATAAAGGGAGAACAAAACCCTTCCCAGTATTGAACCCTGAGGAACCTCACACATGAGAAGGGCAACAGATGAAGAGTAAAGGCCATTCCACATTGAGTGCGACAAACTTGCTTCCACACTGAGCGCGAAACAAATGTTTGCCTTCTGCTAATTTACGCCTGCACGCTAGGTGGTGCTGACCAACAATGCATTTTTCCTCAGATATATCTAATGTATGAATTTAACATTGTCCACTGCTCAATATACAGCATTAAATTAATATAGCTAAATAAAGTTTGTTTCTACGCCAGAAACAAAAACTATCTATATGATTACAAGAAAACATCTTAAAATATCAATATAAGTACAATTAGCATCAAGCCACATTTGAAAGTTTAATTAATGCATTTGCTTAAACCCCATTTTAAGCCATCATCAAGTGTTTGTATTAATTCCTGATTGTGATCTATAGTTGATTTTGATTCTATAATAGGCATGAATGCACTCTTTATATGTTTAATAAAGCCAAACTACTTATTGTAATAAACATCCTTAATTGTTAAAAATCCTTAATTGTTATATAAATACCATGAGCTGTACACAAAGCACATAAAGAAAAGATATCGTCATAATCGTATGTCTATTTGCTTTCAAATTTCATGTGTAGAAAATTGTTTCACTTTTTTTTTTTTGAATACGGAAAAGAGTGAACACGCTCTGAATCATATAACATGCGCATGTGGAAGAAAAAGGACAGTGCTCTCCAGATCACATAATTCAGTGGAGAATAAATTATATTAAGAACATGTGAGAATAAAAAATCTGTTCTCAGATACCAAAGATAACAAGAGCTTGCCATCCACTCTCTTCTCTCTCTGGATACTTTTCTTCTGTGTTCGATTACACTGGTTATTGGAACACCACCACCACTCTTGCCTTTTTGTGCAACAGCAGCGGCTATGGAAAGGTGATGTAATGCTCAGATCTTATTGGACGGCCTGTATTTTCACTTTGCGAAACTGAAAAGATTTGTCAGACTGGACAAAAAAACAAACACATTTTCCGTGTACGAATGTTCACGGTCAGTGTGGAAGCATCCATAGGAAGGTTGTTTTATTCCAGCGCGAAATTTTGTGGGCGAAATTCTAATCCCAATTCTATTTGCCCTTTTCCCCTTGTCCCTTGAAACAGAGTGCCAAGGGGGTAGGGGTGAAAATATTCCCCAAAGAATTGGGACACTACTATAGTCATGCGTGATCATGTGTTCTCTAGCTCCTACAATACACACACCTATACTGGTATGCATTAGAGATTTTAATTACCACGCTATATTAATGCGCTGCATACGGACACGCACACACACATATTGGATAGCGCGCTGCTCACATACAAGAGCAAAGAAACTTGTCAACGCTGTCCCACAACATTTATTAATAACAGTTAGTATACTGAATTGCTACATTATATTTTCCAGCAACGAGAGGATAAAATTGCTGTTTTTGAAGTAACGTTGAAGTAACTCACTCGTTGTAAAAAGAAACACATGCACAGATGCCATACACTCCACTCTCTCTCTCTTTCTCGCTCTCTCAGTATTTGAGAAAAAGGTTTAACGATTTCTAATTACTGGGGGAACTAGCCCCTCAATGTCTATGGTGGTTATTGCCCTGATCAGACATGAATATATGTTGTGGCACAATCGTGCAGTCAGTAATGATGTGACGTTAGGAAACTTTAGTGATTTTTTTGTTTGTTTGTTTTTTTGGTTTTTTTTTTTGCAAACATTATGTAAGGGAAACAGGTAAATTTAGCTCAAAGGGAATCATTTAAGATTTTAAAGGGAATTTGAACAGAATCACTGTTTCACGGCTGATCACTGAAACGGCCAGCGATTCACTGAACGAGCCGCATAACATCAAATCTGCGCTGGATATTAATATCCAAAGTATAGTGACAACATTATTAATTAGCACAGTAACAAGATCGGCAGTTTAAGACATTAACTTGTGAGCACAAAACACAAGATACTTCTCTTTTCAATATGAATGAGCCTTTATTAGATAAATCTAAGACATATAAACTAATCTAACACATAAGCACACGCACTCACACATTCACACAAGTTGCAGGAGGATAGACCGTTAGGAAAGAGTGAGTTTAAGAGAATGAAAATGTGAAATCCCAAGTTTACAGCAATACGTGAAATTGCATAGACATGAACAACCATTAATCACTTAATTAACCCTCGCACTGAGTTCCTCAATGAGGTTAAAATTATATTAGATAACACCAGTACAGATGTGAGTCTGGAGGTTACTTGCGTTGCCTGTTTAACGGGGTTCCCTTTTGTTGTCGCTGAAAAGGGGGTTTCCCGAAGTTGCTGATTGGCTGGAAGTTCAGTAGTCGTTGAAGTGACGTCTTGGGAAGCCCGTGGTTGGGCGTAGGCTGAAGATGCAGAGTTGTGGGCTGGTTGTAGTTTCAGACGGGCACGCGAGGTCAGACTCGGAGACACGGCGTTACAAAACTTAACTCAGAACACGAAACTCTCAAACGGAAAAGAAAAAAGTAAAGTTTGACGAGATTAGGTGGTGTTTCTTCTCATCGTGGCTAAGTAGCAGCAGGCGTGCAGGCCGAAGCACGCTGGAACCGCGCTCAAAGAACGCTTAAAGTGATGACAAAGCATGACTAAAAGCAGGCTAAAAGCCGGCATGACTGATAGCAAAAGCTAAACGCAAGCTCAAAGCTAAAAGCCGGCATGACTGATAGCAAAAGCTAAATGAAAGCTCAAAGCTAAAAGCAAAATTTGATGGTGTCCTGAGTATTTAAACTGGCCTTTTGGCCACCCCTCAAATGTTGTCTTGACCAAGTAGATATTGTCTTTTCTCGGTGTGTTGCATTGTTTGTCCCATCCATTCATAAATCATATGTTATCTTATCAAGCACGAGGTCCGAATTTTCCCGCTCTTGCAGGGTATAATTTGGACATGATTCTTATAACAAGAATATGATACATTTGACAAATAACTGATGGTCAGAAACGTTTCAAGCAAGAATATTCGAACACACACATACTAAACATGAATATGATCCCTTAAGCTATTCAAGAGTTATTTAAAAAGACATACACAATAAGTGATTAGAAACATTAAAATCAAATGTGTCGGTTACATAAATGATATGGAGTTAAGCAATGGACTGATATCCATTTAGAAGTCTTTTTTGAGTTCATTTTGGTGCATATATGCATTGGAAGGCATTCTCTGTGCCATTCTGGGAAGAAAGGATATGTCCTGTGAAGACCAGAGGGGTTAACAGGTCTCCTTAGGAATTTCAGTCTGGTTTTGCTAGGTGGGGGGAAGTCAATCCAACGATCTTGTTTACTCTCATGGCTTTACATGTGAGGGTCAGACTGTCCATCTCTTCGATTACTTGCCCCAAATCAGACAATCTCTTCTTCGAATTGAAATTGTCAATAATTGTTCTAATGGTGTTAATGTTGAAAGCTGTTCTCTGAAAGAGTTGGTTAGTTATCTTGCTTCAGACTGTGGTGCTAGGAGTTGATTTACAACATCCTGCCTTTCTGTGGAATTTGGCTCATGTTTCAACCAGGCTCCCGATCGAATCTTTAATTTGTCTGGTTCACGCTACAATTACTTTGAATAACATGACAGTAAATATGAACTCACGATGGAATGTAACACAAAACAAATGATTACTTTTCATTAAAATCTTTATTAATGCTAATAATGTTTACATTCATGTGTCTTTTTGTTCGCTCGGGCAGCCATGTTGCCACTGCAGCCGGTTTACACTGAGATGATTCATACCCCTACGTTTGTAGTGTGGTCCCAAAAAAATCTTTGTTTGAAGGGCTATCTTGCCCTTACCCCTAACCCTTCACGTGAATGTGCAAAATGAAGAGGTAGGGGAAAGGGGAAGGGCTAAGGGGTAGAAACTGGATCTTTTAAGTAAGAGGAAAACATTCTAAGGCTAAACCCTGAATGCCAACATGGTTTCTAAGGCGATCAATGAGTATCTTATGGTCAACTGTGTCAAATGCTGCTGTAAGATCTAAAAGTAACAGAACAACACAAATTTGGCACCACATAGTATATCATTAGTAACCCTCAAAAAAACTGACACTGTACTATGGCCGGCTGTAAACCCTGACTGAAATTTATCCAAAATGTTGATTTTCATTTCAAAAAATCATTAAGCTGTCCATACACAATCTTCTCCAGTATCTTTAATATAAAAGGCAATTTTGAAATGGGACTAAAATTATTCACATCAGAGGAGTCTAAACCAGCTTTTTTAAGAAGGGGCTGAACACTGTTTGTGTGTCTTGCATAATTTTACTCATTCCTGCAGTTTTCAAGTTTATAATAAGGGACATTTCTGCAAATATTTATTCAATAGACTATAGTATGTAAATAAATCCACAAAAACAATCAGATTAAATCAGTCATTTGAAAACAGCGAGGGATCCAGCTGTACTGCGTCTTCACAGAGCGTGCTTCACATCAGTACATCTTGTCTGCAATACAACAAGCTGCTGCACGCTGATCCAAGACTTTCGTTCGCATTTCGGGACAGTTGATAGAACTGAACTGTCACTTGAATAATCAGGTCATTGTTGCATTGTCGCAAAAATGTATAATTTGCACATCTTTTTAAGTTTAAGCCATTTGTTACTCGCGAGTACTCCAGAGGCTGAGTTCTGTGCGGTAAGTCACATCCAAAGTGCATGCGAGCCGCCTCGCGAGTATTATATTGAGTTATTTTTCATAGTTTGTTTAGCTTAAGCTTAACAAAATATACACACAAAAATACACGAGAATGACGACCTAAGTATCTTTGTAAGTACAGTTCATTTGGGAAAGAAAACGCATATGTGGATCCATGCATTTGGTATCAAATTCAGTATCTCAGAAAATTAGAATATTGTGAAAAGGTTCAATATTGAAGACACCTGGTGCCACACTCTAATCAGTTAATTAACTCAAAACACCTGCAAAGCCTTTAAATGGTCTCTCAGTCTAGTTCTGTAGGCTACACAATCATGGGGAATCACTGCTGAATTGACAGTTGTCCAAAAGACGACCATTGACACCTTGCACAAGGAGGGCAAGACACAAAAGGTCATTGCAAAAGAGGCTGGCTGTTCACAGAGCTCTGTGTCCAAGCACATTAACAGAGAGGTGAAGGGAAAGAAAAGATTTGATAGAAAAAAAAGTGTACAAGCAATAGGGATAACTGCACCCTGGAGAGGATTGTGAAACAAAACCCATTCAAAAATGTGGGGGAGATTCACAAAGAGTGGACTGCAGCTGGAGTCAGTGCTTCAAGAACCACTACGCACAGACTTATGCAAGACATGGGTTTCAGCTGTCGCATTCCTTGTGTCAAGCCACTCTTGAACAACAGACAGCGTCAAAAGCGTCTCACTTCAAAAAGGACTGGACTGCTGCTTAGTAGTCCAAAGTTATGTGCTCTGATGAAAGTAAATTTTGCATTTCCTTTGGATATCAGGGTCCCAGAGTCTGGAGGAAGAGAGGAGAGGCACACAATCCACATTTCTTGAGGTCCAGTGTAAAGTTTCCACAGTCAGTGACGGTTTTCGGTGCCATGTCATCCACTGGTGTTGTTCCACTGTGTTTTCTGAGGTCCAAGGTCAACGCAGCCGTATACCAGGAAGTTTTAGAGCACTTCATGCTTCCTGCTGCTGACCAACTTTATGGAGATGCAGATTTCATTTTCCAACAGGACTTGGCACCTGCACACAGTGCCAAAGCTTCCAATACCTGGTTTAAGTTATTGACAAAATTAGTGCAAGGAGGACACTAGGTTTCCAAAAACAAATTGCAGTATTGCCAGCCTCTTTAAGACTACCCGAGCTGTGCACTCTTGTCTGCATGTCCTGTTTCATGTTGGAGCGTGGTGTTCAGATCCTGGCACTCATGTCTTGCTGAGTTTCGGTTTCGTGTTGGGGTCCGGACACTCGCATTCCATGTTCTGTCTTGTTGTGGGAGCGTATGGTCTCGAGTACGCTCGTCCGTGTGCTCTGTCCATGTGTTTTGTGTAGCACGCGGCTTGTGTTCGGCCACGTACTTTTCTTTTTGTCTTGTATTGTTGCACGCAGCTCGAGTTTTCGACTGCATGCTTTCTTGTTCTATTTTGTCTTGTGCTGTGTTGCACGCAGCTTGGTTTTCCCTGGCTGCGTGCTGTCTTGTGTGAACACACGGCGTATGAGTTTGCTCATTAGCTGCATGTTTGTGTCTAGTTCAAGCACATGGCTTGTGATTGGTTTGCTGGCCATGTGCTTGTGTTTTTGTTTTGTGTGAACACATGGCTTTTGTCTTAGTTCCTGTGTGCCATGTGCTCATGTCAATTGTCTTGACCCTGCCCATCTTGTTACCTGATTATTGATCTAATTTTCCCCATATGTGTTACCTCGTTACCCTCCTCATTAGCTCCCTATTTATTCTCCTTGTGTTTGCAGTCTGGTTGCTAGTTCGTTGTCAAATGTTTTTCTGTGCTCCTTGTGCCTTGCCAGTCAAGTTTTTGTCTGTTTCCCCTACGGGGTAGTTTTAGTTTGTTTATTTTATTATTATTAAAAAGCCCATCTCTCTGCATGATTGAGTCCTCGCCTCATCCCTCTACCCGAAACCTGACAATTATGCATCAGCTGTACTGATGCAAGATACTTGTAGTGGGAGGAAAAAACTGCCTATAGCATATTACAGCACAAAATTAGACAATGTAGCCCAGGGATACCCACCATATTACCAACAAGGCTTAGCAGAAGTATATTATGCTTATGAAAAAGCATCCACAATAACTATGGGGTACCCAGTAACAATATATACTCATCACAAAATTGTGGAATTAATAGAACAAGGGAAATTTGTCCTGACACAAGCTCGAATTCTAGCCTATTCCTCATTACTCACATATCCAGATGTTACCATTAAGCGATGCCATACATTTAATCCAGCTTATTTAATTCCTTTGGCTTTTGAAGGAAAACCCTCATGATTGTGTGAATGAGTCATTGGCATTTACTAGATTACGACCAGATCTTGAATCAACACCGATCCCTGAAGCAGAAGTCACTTACTTTGTAGATGGTTCTAGCTTTAGAGACCATGGAGGAAATCATACAGGATATTCAGTAGTGAAGAAAAACAAAAAAGAATTTGAATCTGTGATATCACAACATTGTGTACAGCCTTGCTCTGCTCAATTAGCAGAATTAAAAGCTCTTACCACTGCATGTCAGTTAGCAAAAGGACAAACTGCTAACATTTTCACAGATTCAGCATATGCTCATGGTGTATGTCATCTATTTGGAGCAGTGTGGAAACAGCGAGGTTTCAAAAAAAGTGATTGGACTCCCATCCAGCATAGTGAACAAATAGGGCAATTAATTTAGGCTATGATGCTACCAAAAAGACTAGCAATAATCAAATGTCAGGCACACAAGAAGGGAAATGATTATGTCATTAAAGGAAACAATGCAGTGGATTTAGAAGCTAAAAAAGCTTCAGGGTGTCAGGTAGCAGTATTAGCACCTGTAGTACTTATTGAACCTCAACCTCAATTGGAGGATATTATTCGAATTCAACAACAAGCAGGCCCCTATGAACAATTAACGTGGCATTAAAGGGGAGCTAAAAAGACTCACAAGAGATCTGGTGTACACATGAAGGACACATTGTTCCACCTACTTCACTTTTAAATATTCTTATTACAGATGCGCATGGTTTTGACCATTGCGCAAGGGGGTAAGTGGTAAGAAAAATTAAACAGCAAGGATATTGGTCTCCTTATTTATATGCAATGGTGGATGAATTTTTGTCCACATGTGAAGTTTGTGCCAAATACAATGTGAGGAAAGGGATAGCGACACCAATAGGCCATATTCCAGTACCTGAAGGGCCCTCTAAACATTTAGTAATGATTTTAGGATGTTAGGAGACCAGGTGCATGCAACAAGTAGAATGAAATGGCAAAACAGACAGGCTCTTAATTGGCTCTTGGCAGACAAGGGAGGAGTTTGTGTTATGTTTGGAGATCAATGTTGTACTTTTATACCAAATAATACTGCCCCTGGGGGGGCTTTTAGTGAAGTTATGACTGCTGCAGATCTTTGGCATAAGACTGCAGAGTTGTCCCTGCAGTATAAGGAGGAACCATAAACTGTTCCCCCTCTGATGCAATTGTCACCTGTGATCACAAGCACAGAAATATAGTTTGTAGAATGTCAAAAATGTGCTGCACTGGAAAAAAAATAACTTCAGGGTATCAGATAAACTTTGTTGTGTGTGTGTGTGTGTGTGTGTGTGCGTAGTAGAAGTAGCATTCCCTATGTTATAAGGGAGCAAATACCCCCCCCCCCCCCCCAGTTATAGTAATACCATGAAATCTTGCGGGGACACTAGGCCTCATTTATCAATCTAACATAGAAAAAAAGCACAGATACGTGTGCACAAATCAACTTACGACAGAATTCACGTGTGATTCATGAAACATTCATATGTAAAAATCGTAAACATTGATAAATGTGGTGGATGAAAACCATCGTCATATAAACATCACTCCCCTAAAAACACCCCGGTTTAGAAGCCTCACCCCTAGATTTTACGACATGGAGAAATAAAACCCGGTCAAAAAGAGGAAGTAATCTCATGAAAGAGAAATTGATATTACTCCAAAAACACCCGTTTCCCTTCTAACGGCAAAGAATTATTATTTTTTTTTAATGTATATTAAATTCTGGTAAATTTAAGGAAAACTTTACAAATATAAACATTATTTAGCCTATTTAGTTCCTTTCAGTTCACAACAAATCCTTTACATTTAACGATATTACAGAACAAGAATGACTAAAAAAAAGCAGCTATGAAATTATATATTAAACTATAATAAATAAAAAAAACACGCTATAAGCTGCTATTTATTATAAACAAAACAAAAAACGTTTGGCCACTGCACGCTGATTTCACAGCAGACATTTAAAATAAACTTTTATTTAGTTGACTGCATTTTAGTTTGATTATGAATAGCTAAAATGTCAAGCAATGCTAGAAGTGCACCAGTGCAATCCCAATAAAATCAAATAAAGATATAAAGAAAATAAATTAAATGCATTAAGACTAATAGCCTATTATATATTTTATGTGGTCCTATTTATTTTATTCCTTTTATAAACTTAATTTCTGTTTTTCTCCATTTACACAGAAGTGCTGCAGGGGCATGATGCGATGATTGAATCCTCATGGTCTGTTGTTTACGCTGCTATTTTGTGCATATAAAACCAAAGTCTAAAAAACATTCTAATCTTACTGGTTAATGATCGACTAATGTGCTTCAGTTGACGATCAGGAAAATAGCCTAAATGAATGAAATGCTGTCATTATATAATTCTCCACCAGATTTACTATGCTCTGCACACATTCAGATAACTCAAAAACGTCCGGAAACGAGACCAGACGTCCATATTGATAAATTCCAAGATTCGCATTGAAACGACCATACGGCCACATTTCTAACGTATGTTCGTTTCGTAAATGAGGCCCATTGTTTGGTCCCCATGAGGAAAAAAATGCTCAGAATGGATGTTTTTTTGAAAATGTAAAAATACAGATAATGTAGTGTGATGGTTAGGTTTAGGGGTAGGGTTAGTCTAGGATGAAAGAATATACAGTTTTTACAGTATGAAAACCACTATGCCCTTAGAATGTCACCATAATGCTAGGAATACCAGTGTTTCTGTGAGTGTGTGTGTGTTGAAGTAATAAATCCAAAAAATAAGGGGTGTGAACACTGTGATACTGAAAGAGAAAGAAAAGCAGATCTCCAGCGAGGGGCCATGTAAATGACAGTGAACTGGAAACATTGTGAAGTTATCTAGTCATCTAGTGGTTTTGTTTCTATATTCCTAGAAAGACCTTGATTAGCTAGTTGGGGTTGAAGCTAAACTCTGCAGGACAAAGTTTGGACACCCCTGCTTTAAATACACAAATGTTACCAAGGCAATAAGGAACACCAAGGGAGACAAACACAAGAAACCAATGTTGAAATGAACAGAGGAAACAATCAACTAAGAAACAAGAAATTGAAATAAATAGGCTTGTTGGACTTGTAGCAGCGATGGGTGTATGACATAAAAGTAGGCAAAAGTGATTCAAAAAATACGGAGCCATCTGCTCTCTAAACGCTCTCGTCATACATCAGTCTGTGCAGAGCTGCTTCAAGTCTAAGTCTAAGAATCTCGGAAGTGAAACTGAAAATCAATCATGCAATATTGACGCCATCCTTAACTATACCGGAGCTACTTTGGCGAGAGGCGGGGCAGTACTGAAACACCGTCTAAGCCAGGGGTGATCAATAGGTTGATCATGATCTACCAGTCAATCGCGAAAGCAATGCTGGTGGATTGCGCTTTAGGTCAGTGGTTCTCAAACGGGGGAACGAGATAACTTAAAACTAAAAATATAAAGTATATTATATATTTACTAATGTTATGACTAATATGTTAAATAATAATAAATATATATATATATATATATATATATATATATATATATATATATATATATATATATATATATATATATATAAATAACAGCACCACCTCTCTGCGTATTCTGCAGCAAACCGTTTCTCATGTGAAATAGACTACAGACTGAACGGCGGCTCAAAACCGCTGTGTGAGCATATGATATGCAAACTACAGTTCTCAGCTGGATAAAAGAAGCCAGTCTCACACTAATAGCCTAAAGTTTTAATGGATGTCGATTGTAATCAAGGTAAATATTATTACAGTGACATACAGGATCGTGCATTATGCACGCATTGTGTCCGTTATTTTATGTGCAAATGAACCGTACATGTGCGCTGTTGGCGCACTGATGACTATAACATCATATCTGCTAGTACACAGCTCAGTATATTCATGTAGTTGAATAGAGTGAGTGTTTTATAATGGATGCTTTTGTGTGTTTTGGAGAGGTTTGTGAGGATCAGTGGCAGTACCGTTTCTAGGCATAGGCAAGCTAGACGGTTCCCTAGGGCGCCACCCCGCCATTGAGTGCACATACTGGCAATATATTTTAGCAGGGTTATGATAAAGAGTGGCAAAGCCACCCTGAAATATCATTGCCGCCCCCACTGGTTCCCCCAAAATCATTGAGCTAGAGTACTGTCAATCTTATGATGCCTGTATGCCATTGGATCAGAGCGCTGTCAGCTGCTGCCTGATTGTTGCATGCAAAGATTGCATTTGGAGCGCTCAACACCACCATTAGATCAATGGGTTCTGACAGTGCTTTGGAAAGGTAAGGCTTTTTTGCAATGCAATAACAATATTGGTACCATAAAAAGTGCACAAAATCATTATTTTGTTTAGGCAGTATTTGTGGCAGTCGAGAAATTCTGTTGCGAAACTGGTCCAAAAGGTGTGCGTTTTTGTATTGTTAAAAATATACAATTTTAACAGCCAACCAAAAAAATAGGCCCAATGGTATAGTAAAATTAGCTAATTCACAAGATCAATACATCCTTTACTAAACCGCTTTCTTGAATTTAACATCCTTATAGAAGTGTTAAAATCCTGAATCAATTCATTCACTTTAACAGCACTCAAAGGGATCAGCATCATACACATAGGGGGCAGAGCGCCCATCAATGAGTAACTATTGTATAAGTTGCTGCATTATAATTACTTTTATGCCACTGATCAGGCTTTTATATGCAGTTTGGGGTAACAAATGGTTTTATAGGTTTAAATGTCAAATAATACAGTAAAAACTGACACAACAACAAAACAATTTAACAAAAAACAAAGCCAAAATGTAACCATTGAAAATATCTGAACATGTATCCAAATCCAAATGCAATAAAATTAATTTATGTGTAATGACAATTTTTTAGCAACTAGGGATTGATACATAGAACTATAAAGGCATCCAGTGGCTATAATGGTATTGGAAATTGAGCAAAATTTACAACAGTAAATTTACAAATAATACATTTAGATTTGTGGAACCCACAATGCAGTAAATCTCCACAAATTAGTGTTGTTACTTGACAACTAATTTGAAATTGTCACAAAACTGATGTCTGAAAAGAAGTAATCCTAAATTATCTTGTTTTGGAGTGGGCTTGGGGATGGGGGCACTAATGGGGATTTTGCCTAGGGCGTCAAAATAGCTAGAAACGGCCCTGGATAAACATGTTGTTTACGGATTTATTGCATTTTGAAAAAAAAAAGGAAAAAAAAAAAAACCGTCATGGATTTATTGCATTTTGGGGAAAAAATAAGTTTTTATAATAAATCTTTGAAAATCAGTATCATGAAATAACTAAGATGGCGGCGCGGCCACACGCAGCGGCTTCTCTCTGTCCCGACAGAACGGTGTTTTCGTGTTTTTTGTCTTGTGAGTCGCAGTGTTTTTGCACGTTGTCGTCACGTCTACCTGTCTGTAAGCGCAAATACAGTCGCGAGTTTCTGCTCGATGTCGGCAGAACCGCATTTTTACAGTTAAACTCCGCGCAAGCGGAACAGCTGCGGGATCTCGATCTGCTACGGAGGCCTTCACCATCATCGACCCCCACTACTGCATCTCGCCCGCAGCGGAGGCGCCACAAGCGGCGTGAGAGGAAGCAGAAGAGGGGGAAGCGCGGAGGTATCCGGGCTAGGTTAACGGCTAACCCACACAAGCCATCTGTCCCCACCATCGTACTGGCTAACGTACGCTCGTTGGACAATAAACTGGACTACATTCGTTTACTACGCTCAACTCAGAGGACTGTAAGAGACTGTTGTGTTTTTGTGTTCACGGAAACATGGCTCAGCAACAGCGTTCCAGATGGCGCTATTCAGCTCGACCAGCTGACGTGCTATCGAGCGGACAGAGCTCTCGTCGCGGGAGGAAAAAACCCGCGGCGGCGGGCTTTGTGTTTACATCAATGACGCGTGGTGCCGCGATACTGTTGTGATCAGCAAACACTGCTCAACCCTGGTGGAGTTTATGATTATTAAGTGCCGGCCGTTCTATCTGCCGAGGGAATATACTGCTATACTGCTCATTTCAGTGTACATTCCCCCATTCAACATCACCAGCAACAGGAACGACGCACTTAATGAACTGTACCAACACATCAGTGAACAGCAGACAGCACACCCGGATGCTTTTCTCATCATAGCTGGGGATTTCAACCATGCTGACCTTAAGAGTGTGTTTTCCAAAAATACACCAGCACATCAACTTTCCAACACGAGGTAATAACATTTTGGACTTTGTTTACACCACACAGAGAGGAGCTTACAAAGCCCTCCCCCTCCCCCACCTCGGAGCCTCAGATGACATCACTGTTATGCTAATGCCTGCATACAGACCACTCATTAAAGTCGCCAAACCAGTTTACAAACAGATTAAAGTGTGGCCAGAAGGATCATCAGAGATTCTTCAGGACTGCTTCAACACAACTGACTGGGACATGTTTAAACAGGCTGCCACATGCAATAACACCACTGACCTCCAGGAGTACTCAGAGACTGTTACTGCCTACATCAATAAGTGTATTGATGATGTAACGATCACAAAAAACTATCACTGTCCGGGCCAACCAGAAGCCATGGATGACGGGGGAGGTCTACAGACTCCTGAAGACACGGAATGCTGCCTTCAGAGCTGGAGATGAGGTGGGCCTGAGAACAGCTAGGGCCCAACCTGTCCCGCGGCATCAGAGAGGCTAAGAGACAGCACTCCAGGAGGATAGCTCACCAATTCAGTAACAGCAGAGACACTAGGAGCCTGTGGCAGGGGATACAGACCATTACGGACTACAAGCCCCCACCACGGACCTGTGACAACAACATCTCTCTGCTGAAAATGAGCTGAACACCTTCTTCACTTGCTTTGAGACACAAAACAGCACCACTGCACAGAAGACTCCACCTCCTCCCGGCGACCAGGTGATGACTCTGACCCCAGACAGTGTGAGGAGATCCTTCAGCAGGATCAATGCCCGCAAAGCTCCGGGTCCTGACAACATCCCTGGGCGTGTACTGAAAGACTGTGCAGCAGAACTCACTGATGTCTTCACAGACATTTTTTAACATC
>NC_056600.1:24742935-24777622 GCF_018340385.1 Cyprinus carpio | reverse complement strand
GTTTAGTTTGGCAACTTAAAATGCACCAGAAAATATGTGTCTGTGTGAAATTAAGGAAACGTTAAGACCTCAGCTGAATGTGGGCAAAATGTGATTGTCAACCTTTATAACCCCTTCTTTTGTTTGCATCACCTCTTTATACTTTGCTTTTGGCTTTTTGATTTCTTTTTG
This sequence comes from Cyprinus carpio, assembly GCF_018340385.1. NCBI lineage: Eukaryota > Metazoa > Chordata > Actinopteri > Cypriniformes > Cyprinidae > Cyprinus > Cyprinus carpio. The sequence goes on along the minus strand of NC_056600.1, from coordinate 24,777,451 downwards.
CAAATTAACATCTGTATCTACACCTAACCATTTACTTTGTTGCAGTTTCAAATCTTGAGAGGTTGTGATATACACCCTCCAGTTTTGATTGTATAGAGACATCTCTCAATTCCATTAACTGATATATTTGTTAAACTCATACTAGAGTGTAAATGAGAGATTATGAATAAAATGACAAACTACATGAAATATTTACCATTGAAAGCGCATTGAAGGATTTATCTCTTAATGAAAGAGCGGCACTGGCAACAAGTCAGTCTGGTTTTGTAATTTGGCCACCAAGTAGCCATTCCCTGAGCCTGTTAGAATATCAAGCTTCTCAAAAATGGCCTTGAACTTAAGCTCTGAAAGTAGGAGTAAATTCCCCATGATTTCTCAGCACTTGGGGCATAAAAAACAAGTTATCAAATTCTTTTTAAAGGGGTATAATGACACAAGCCACCCGACCATGTTAATCTTAATATACCTATAGAGTGGGGATACTAGTATCCTTCACATCTTCAAAAAGTCTTTACTTCCATATCGATAAAAAGAGATACAGTTTCTACTACCTTCTCTGAAAGTCGTTCTGGAGGCGCGTCGCGGCAGTATTGTAAAAGAGTATTGAGCACTTAGAGCCTTCAAAATGCCGGCCAAATGTAAATCAGATATTTAATGCCGCTTTCACTTCACCGACTGCAAAGCCCCGAATCATGACCACAATCTTTATCATTGGGATTCGCTCCATCTTCAGTATCAAACGATATTTTAGATCCCAGTATCCGAAATGGGCCTCGTTTAGGTGCAAATGTTCATCAACAAACACACTTGTGAAACTCCGCTACTGTCCTGTGAAAACAAACTGTATCCACCTTTGAAATGAAACCAACAACTTAAGTACCTGTATGGACAACAATGAGACAACCCCAAAACTATGAATGATTTGGGTGAGCCACTGACATTTTATTCCCTGCATCATCTCTTTCTGATCTGCTTTTTCACTAATTTGGTATTTGGATAGGGTCCAGTGTTACTACCACAATCTGTCAACATTTGGGTGTTCAAAATATCGGGATGTGGAGGGGATAACTATTTTTATATGAATATTATAAGACAGGGATTTAGAGAAGAATTGCAAACAATTACACTGAACAAAATTACACTTTGTTTTTGGGCCCTTTTCATGAGCTGAACTCAAAGATCTAAGACTTTTTCTATGTACACAAAAGGCCTATTTCTCTCAAATATTGTTCACAAATCTGTCTAAATCTGTGTTAGTGAGAACTTCTCCTTTGACGAGATAATCCATCCACCTCACAGGTGTGGCATATCAAGATGCTGATTAGACAGCATGATTATTGCACAGGTGTGCCTTAGGTGGCCACAATAAAAGGCCATTCTAAAATGTGCAGTTTTACTGTATTGGGAGGTCCGGGGGGTCTGAAAACCAGTCAGTATCTGGTGTGACCACCATTTGCATCACGCAATGCAACACATCTCCTTCGCATAGAGTTGATCAGGTTGTTGATTGTGGCCTGTGGAATGTTGGTCAATGGCTGTGCGAAATTGCTGGATATTGCCAGGAACTGGAACACACTGTTGTATACGCCAATCCAGAGCATCCCAAATATGCTCAACAGGTGACATGTCTGGTGATTATGCTGGCCATGCAAGAACTGGGAGTTTTCAGCTTCCAGGAATTGTTTACAGATCTTGCAACATGGGCCATGCATTATCATGCTGCAACATGAGGTGATGGTCGTGGATGAATGGCACAACAATGGGCCTCAGGATCTCGTCACGTATCCCTATGCATTCAAAATGACATCAATAAAATGCACCTGTGTTCATTGTCCATAACATACGCCTGCCCATACCATAACCCCACCACCACCATGTGCTACCACTGCCACTCGATCCACAACGTTGACATCAGCAAACCGGACGACGAGCATGCAGATGAGCTTCCCTGAGACAGTTTCTGACAGTTTGTGCAGAAATTCTTTGGTTATGCAAACTGATTGTTGCAGCAACTGTCCGGGTGGCTGGTCTCAGACGATCTTGGAGGTGAAGATGCTGGATGTGGAGGTCCTGGGCTGGTGTGGTTACATGTGGTCTGCGGTTGTGAGACCGGTTGGATGTACTGCCAAATTCTCTGAAACGTCTTTGGAGACGGCTTATGGTAGAGAAATTAACATTCAATTCACGCGCAACAGCTTTGGTGGACATTACTGCAGTCAGAATGCCAATTGCAAAACTTGTGACATCTGTGGCATTGTGCTGTGTGATAAAGCTGCATATTTTAGAGTGGCCTTTTATTGTGGCCAGCCCAGGGCACACCTGTGCAGTAATCATGCCTTGATATGCCACACCTGTGAGGTGGATGGATTATCTCTGCAAAGGAGAAATGCTCACTAACACAGATTTAGACAGATTTGTGGCCAGCCCAGGGCACACCTGCTTTTGTGTATGTAACATGTCTTAGATCTGGAAGAAGGAGGTGGGAACCGTGAACATTCAGACAAAAAACTTTATAATAAATAAACCAAGGTACAAGGTTACAAATGCCTGTAAAGGTTGCCAAAGGCCTGGTAATTGCTGCTGTTACACTTACAAGACAATCAAGTCCATTAATATTGACCAAACATTTAGGCTAATACAAATATCCACTTAATCTTTAATTTTTGGGCCACCTTTTTGAATAGATTTTTAAGTTCAAACTTAAGACTTTTTAAGACCTGCAAAAATAAAATGAATACCATATAGTGGGGTAGGGCAATGTCTAAAGTACCATATTAAACTGTAAAATTACTGTAAAAAGCATAATTTACAGTTCAGATAAATTTTCACAAAAACAAATAAAATGATAAACTTTACATTTCAGCCTTTAAAATTGTCCAAAGTATTATACCAAAGTATTTTTTTTTATTTTTTTTTAATAAATTTTTTTATCAATTAAATAACAAATTAGGGGTATTGACAAAAAATTATATCGATAATTTTCTGGGAATTTATTGATAATGATAATTAGACAATATTTTGCTGAGTGTGTTATTGTGCTGGTATCTTAACAGTGACTACAGTGGACAGCAGACTCCTGAATTTTTCAAGTTGGGCTCGCTGCAGACCAAAAGATCCAGGGGGCGTGGTTGGATCCACATCTAGGGTGCAGAGAATGGTAGGTTTAGGGATGGAGATGGGTAGGTTTAGGGATCAGGGAGGTTTAGGTAAATGTCAGTGTGGGAGTGGTTGGATCTAGATCACCACACCCCCCCGGATCTTGTGGTCTAGCAGCGTGAGACACTTCTCCAATTTCCGTTTGATCAATCTTCATATCGTGGTCAGTTTCCAGCAGTGAATGGGAAATGAATCATTTCCCAACAAGTTTTATGTGCCATGTTTACCTTCAGGGAAATGGAAAATATTTTAGCCTGCAGTTAGAAATGCATAAAGAATTTTTTGGATGATTTAAACCTAAGACATTAAAAACTGTTTTTTGAAATATTGTTAATAATAAAAAGGTAACTTAAACGTGGAATTACAACTGCCAGTAGTGGGCAGCCAGTCCACTGTTAAGCTGAGTCTCATTGTGATGTGAAGACCGAATCATCTAAACGGTTGATTCACCACATCTGTTATAAGCATTATAAACACGGACGTTAAATTAATATCCGAGATTCATAGTATTTGAGTAATTCCGGAACATGCAACACGAATCTTGGGAATGGACGAGGGGCACTAAATATCTAATCCAGAATATAAGCGCTTGACAGCCAAAATGTTTTTGTTTTCAATATTATCTTATATTAATGTCCGTTAAATTTACTAAAAAAAACAAAAAACTCCACTGGCTTCAAATTTATTATTAATTATGCAATTATTCCCAGCAGCAATGCCCTCAGTTTCTGCAAGTTCAATACTATTGTTCGTGTGTTCAGGAGATTCCTCCTTGCCGAACCCTGTTATGTTAAAGCTCTTTAAACCACAAACTTACTGTCCATATTACCTAGCTATGTATAACCGGTACACTTCCTATCATGATCAAAGGGCAGTCGCTGCTGAAACTGCTGTGCCTCATCTTCCCCACTTATGAACAACACATTTTCGTCCATGATCAAGCAACCATGTGGTTCGTCGTTTGGGCCAATTTTGAGCATCCATATAACAACGCAAAACACGGGCATTTTGGAGTTTCCTGCTATCTTGATTCCTATGGGGGAAAAATCACTTCCTGCCCTCCAGCTGCCTTGTTGATGGCCTCATCCAGAGACGGTCATTTGCCAACCACCTACTTGGCCCGTTCCACGTGGTCATCTTTGGCCTCACAGTATTAGCCGTGACTTGTGGATTCTGAGATGCATATCCTGAGATGACTGCAGCCCCATTCTGGGAGGGCCACAGAAATTTTCAGTTTTGGGTGACCTAGTCCTTAAATTAAAAGGATTATCTTGCATACTCCAATATATTTAAGGTATCGCACACTAAAAGGTATACAGTAGTGTTCTAATCGTGTGAACACTCACCACTCTCCTCCCAGCTTTTTTAGTTGCAAAGCCCTCCTTTCGGATTTTAAACGTTACTTCAAAGTCCTGCACTCTAAAAATCTGCTGGAGCAAGCCCGAAATGTTTGTTATCTGTTTTTTTATCTCCTAGTTTTAAATAAAAAGAGCCGAAACGTTTGTTTATCTGTTTTATCTGCCTGTTTTAAATAAAGAGATTTTTAGAGTGCAAGACCTATGGTAACATTTAATACGGTGATTGTTTCTGAAACGAATTTGTTAGGATGTTTTGCCATTAGTCTTACACTGCTGCACAGTGTTGGGAAGGTTTACGTTGCAAAATGTAATAGGTTACAGATTAAGTCTTACCCTAGTTAAAATGTAATAGTATGTAACTTTTTCAGTTACTTTTATTAATGTTAACTGATTACGACTCATGTGCGTACTTTTTTTTGATTACGTTTCCTAAATATCTAATGAAATTGTTTATTTTCGGAACCGTTAATTAATTTTGAAAACATTTACAACCTTGCAGGGGTTAACCTTACAGTATGTGCATAACACTGTTCAAAATCCTTCATGACTTGATTAAGATGATCAAATTTGAACACATCCACCACTAAAGTAGACTATAGTAAACCTCTTTTTACTTTGAGATTTGATCTGAATTTCAAATTCCGATTTAAAGATCATAAGAAAATTGTTTTACTGATACTGTTTTTGAACACAAAATCGTTCCATAAGGAAACACTGCATCTAACAATTGTTTGGAAAAAATACTGTTTTTTGTTTCATTTTTCCCTGTATTTTTTTTGTTTTCAACATGGATCCAGTGTCATCACGCAGGATGAACTGCTTGAACATTCGGCAGAACACACACAAAATCTTTTACACCCGGATTTTCCATTAGTTCGGGCGACGTTTTACTGAACGTTGTTTGTCGGTGAAAGCAGCGGCGCTGATCAAATGCTTCAAAAAGCCGTCCAACGGGGAAGCGAGCTGGGTCGCTCGTAGACTCAGGAAGCGGCGAATTTCGACCGCCGTTGCCGTCACCGTCGGGCAATTCAAAAGAAAAACCTCCGCTCTCTCCCCAACAAAACGGACGAACTCCTTCGTCTTTCCCGGACAAATAAGGATTTCTCACACTCTGCTGCTCTGTGTTTCACGGAAACCTGGCTCAATTACACCATACCGGACAGCGCGCTCCATCTGCAGGACTTTCAGCTGTTTAGAGCGGATCGCGGCGCAGAATCAACAGGGAAATCGCGCGGCGGCGGGACGTGCTTTTACATCAATGAATGGTGGTCCACAGATGTAACTGTGTTAAAAAAGATGTGCTGTTCAGATCTAAGAAAGTGCTTTTTGTCAACTGCAAGCCGTTCTAGTTCTAGCCACGGGAGGTTTCACTCGTTCATTCTGGTGAGTGGTTTACATCCCTCCCGCAAGCGCACGTAAGTCCTGGCTTTTACAGGAACTCGCTGACCAGATCACCAGAGACAGACAACAAACACCCTGACTACTGTTTTAATCATTCTTGGGGACTTTATAAAGCCAATCTCTCCCGGGACTGCCAAAATACAGACAGCATGTTACATGTCCCACAAGAGACAGTACTATATTGGATCACTGTTCTGACACCACAGTAAAGGATGCATATCATTTCTGTTCCCACGACAGCTTTGGGACTGTCTGATCACTGTCTGGTTCATCTTATAACCACCATACAGGCAGAAATTTTAAATCTGCTAAACCTCTAGTAAAGTACTGTAAGAAATGGACAAAACAGAAGCAGAGCAGGATTTACAAGCTTTTTTTTTGACCGTCACTGATTGGAGTATTTTTGAAGCTGCTACCCACCGATCTGGACGAACTCACAGAGACCGTAACATCCTATATTAGTTTTTGTGAGGATATATAGTTATATACCTCACCAGACTTATTTAACATTCAACAACGGATAAGCCATGGTTTTTACAGCAATACTCAGACATCTTCGTCAGGCCAAGAGGATGCCGACAGAAAATGGGGACAGAGTCTTGTATCATAAGGCCAGACAACCACACTAACAAAGAGATAGAGAGGCTAAAAGGACCTACTCTAAAAAGTTGGAAGACCAGTTTAACTTCCAACGACTCAACTTCAGTATGGAATGGACTGAGAGCCATTACAACTACAAGACACCATCCCCCTGCACTGAGGCTTATCAGGACTTGCTAACGACCTGAGATGTGTTTTAACTGTAGATTTGCAACACCCCCACAACCCATTCTGATCATCTCTCTACACAACCGTTAACACCTCCTGCAATCCCCCTCTCCCCCCCCCCTTCTGCACTTCAAATGAGTGAAAACGATGTGCGTCCAGGTCGTCAGGAAGAACATAAAGAAAAGCACCAGGCCCAGATGGGTTACAACCAGCCTGTCTGAGACCTGTACTGACCAATTTTCAAGATTTTCACAGATCTTCAACAGATCTCTGGTCGTTGTGTGAATGCCTTCCTGATTCAAATGCTTCCACCATCATCCCCGTTCCAAAGAAACCCAAGATAACAGTACTTAAAACGACTACAGACCTGTGGCTCTAACGTCTGTCGTCATGAAGTCATTTGAAAAACTGGTTCTGGCTTATCTGAAGGACCATCACTGGACCCTTACTGGACCCCCTGCAGTTTGCTTACTGAGCAACAGGTCCGTGGATGATTGCAATCAACTTGGGGATTGCACTTCATCATGCAACATCTGGACAAAACAGGGACTTTATGTGAGGATCCTGTTTGTTGGACTTTAGGTTCGGCTTTCAACACCATCAGCCCAACAGCCCTCCAGACCAAACTGACCCAGCTCTCTGTTTTCCTAGCTCTATCTGTCAGTGGATCACCACTTTCTGACAGACATGGCAACAGCTATTGAGACTGGGGAAAATTCATGTCACAGCACAGCCGCCCCACCAACACTGGTGCCCCTCAGGGGGATGTGTGTTCTCCTCCCCACTGCTCTTCTCCCTCTACACCAACGACTGCACCTCCAAAGACCCCTCTGTCCAGCTCCTGAAGTTTGCAGACGACACTACTGTCATCGGTCTCATTCAGGACGGTGACAAGTTCTGCTTACAGACAAGAGTTGAGCACCTGGCTGTCTGGTGGCAGTCCTTAACCAACCTGGAGCCGAACACTCTCAAAACAGTGGAGATGATTGGTGGAATCCCTCCCTGCACAGCCCCCCCCTCACCTCATGGGACAGCACTGTTGGCCATGCAGTGGAGTCAATTCAGATTCCGGGGAACCAACCAGTCTCTCCTGACCTGAAGTGGGACAAGTCACATTGACTCCATTGGAGTTCAAAATCATAGGCCCAACAAAGGTTTGTAACCTATCCTCGTCCCTCGCCAGCTGAGGAAGTTTAAAGCCTGACCACAGGAGCTAGCTGAAACAGTTCTACTCAGGGCGTCATTGAGTCTGATCCTGTGCACGTCCAATTACGTCTGGTTTTGGTGTCATCTACAAAAGCATAGACCGTCAGAAGACACCATAGATATGGTTCGGACTGCTGAAAGGAATATTGATGCTTCCCCTGCCCACCCTTCAAGACTGTATCCATCCAGAGTGAGGACAAGGGCTCCGAAAATCACTCTGGATCTCCTCTCATACCAAGTTACCCCCCCCTTGTTGAACTTTTTGCCATCTGGCCCGGGTTGCGCTTTCAGAGCCACAAATACCAGGGACAGTCCGGCACAGAACACAGTTGCTTTCCCCCAGCAATCGAACCTCATGAACAGTAAATGGTTCCCCACTTAATGCAAAAAATGTGCCAAATATTCTTATATTTCCTCATTGTTACCCTCTCCATCCAAGTACATCTCTGCATCTTTACTCTATTCTATTCCCATTATCATCTATATATCAACTGTCCGTCCAATTTATTTATTTGCAATTTGTTTTTTTTGGGTTTTTTTTTTCTGTTTTGTTGTGGTCTCTGTGTAACTGGAAAAAGCTTATGTCACCGAGAACAAATTTCCCTGGTATGCGGAAGCGCATACTTGGCAATAAAGCTCTTTTCTGAATTCTGCGATCTTTCCTGATGTCCTGCGCTCCGATTAATTTCCACTATGTGCTGACTGTGAAAAAATTCAGACGGGGGGGGGGAAATCTTCAAACTCGATGACAAACAAATTTCTGAAACATTGCTGACTCAATGCCTCTATTTCTTTGTACCTCGTGTGACCGTGCAGACATCAGAAAAAACAAAAGGTTTTACAACGTCTTTGAGGATTATGTGGACCTTCAAAGTGATATAAAAATTCTGTCCGTCGTCTAGCGTTGCTTGTGAGATGCTGTCCCACAAGGCACGCAAAAAACAAAAATCGGACAAAACCCCCTCAAGGACATGCGACCGATCCACAGTTGATTGTTCTACATCATATAGAAGCACCCAAATCGTAACACTCACACTTTGTGGTTTTGCCAACACATCTTATCATAGGTTTAACCGATCATCAAAGCAACATAGCTTTTTTTATATTTTAAGGTAGGGACTTGTCCACATATCATCGCACATTGAAATTTTTGTTTTAGCAATCCTCCCGGGGGCCCGTCCGTACGCCGGACAACACGTACAACTGATTTACACGCACTTTAACAAACTAAATTACTTGAGCACAGCTTGCTATTCGAACCCTTGACCCCCAATTTTGCTTCTCTGCGTTGTTGATCAAATCATTTTAAATCGAGCCACGAAAACTCTTGGGAAAAAAACGATGGTCCTGAAAAGGGCCTGTGGGCCTTTTGCTTTGACCTGTGTTATAGAGGTTACTTATGCGTCGGTGCATTCTAGCTCCGTTATCAAGACAACCAGTATTACCATACAACAATACCCAGCGTCTGACATCATGTGGCGTTCCTCTATCCCCCTCTGGTGTTTACATTGTTGAATTCCCTTGGTGCTAAAAAAAATGACTGCCCAGTCGGCCGGTTTAAGTTTACGTCATACACGTTCTGGCTGGAATTGCGAATGCCACCAGGAAAAATGGCCCATGTGGTGGACATTTTATGTTCTCAGGGAAATAATCATGAGGATAGTGTCCTCGAACTGTTGTGTGGAAAGCACCTAATTGTCACTTTACCCCAAACACCTTAGTGTGGTATTGTCAGTACATATGATTCTCCTAACCTGTTGTAGTGGTCCGCTGGCTGTACTGACTGTGATATGCTGATGGGGGTCGTCCCATTTTTATTACAGTTTTTTAATCCCTTTATGTGTTGAGATCCAAGACTACTATGTTTACCTTACCTTCCGGCGCAGAGGAACGCAGTTTCCAACAGAGTCACTTGACTTTCATCAATTTAATGCCTGTTCTAATCTATTCCTAGCTGTTCACATTAGACATTAAAAGTCTGGTTAGTTTACTCTATGTCTACTCTGTGTTCTGGTTTCTTATTAGGCCAGATCGTGATGGGTTTGTAGTCATCACACATGGAAGACATTAGTGAATTGTTCCAAAAATTGTTATAGATTCTGTGCAGTATGTTAGTCCCAAAACCATCTCTTCAGACATTCCCGATACATGCCCTTAAACAGGTTCTCTACTTCCTCTCAAAAGGTGGGTTTTTTTACCTCTAAACAAGATCAACCAAAACTCGACCTTGAGAGCTGTAGCTTCCCCGCACATCCTCGCCACCGTATGGTGAACATAGAAGGCCTGATGGATTTATGTTTGCATTATTGTACAATGATACCCAATGTAATGGGGGGTCAGCAGACATAGGAACTGTGCCCGTTTCTCGCCTACCCCCCACTAACTTGCAATGGGGTAGACCTAACAATCTGATACACCAATGCAGATGGCCCAGACACCTAGTAGTCTTAAAGCGAGCGCGGCAAAAGGTTGTCAACATGTGACTAAGAGATGGTAATAAATTGCCACCCACACATGGTGGACATCAGTGGAACCTAAGACTAATGTTAATGGACTTTAGGAGTTGTGGCATTAGGAATCAAGTGTTGTGACACATAAATTGTGGATACTTATATTGACTGAAGTGTAAATATTTTGGAGGCAGTCATTGCAACAACTAATCTTTTTGAAGCCAAATATCAGTCGCATTTGTAATCAGTTTTTAATTGAGATTCAAAAACATTTAACTTTTGTTTCAAAAATGAGTGATGTTTATTAAATCATTGTGTACTTTTGTATAGTAAGCTTGGTTTGGGCACTCTTATAAATATATCTGAATAGCTTATCAAAGTGGCAATAAATTATCACTTTTCACCAAAGTCCGCGTATTGACATTTATCCATAGATAGTTTCGAAGTAAAGGCAGATGATACTTGATACTTAGAAAATTTGAGCACCCATTATATAAATAAGTCTGAAGTGTTTCCTTTTGAGCCATCATTTCCAGAGTGCCCAGGAGGTAGAACAACACAACCTGATTTAACTCTTCCATAGTATTTTTATTATCTGTAATTTGTGTTGATTGTTTGTCCCCATGCTGTAAAACTAAGTCCCCTTAAGAGAGGACAATAAAAAGCAAACAAGGAAACATCACAATACGCATCCTGTTGCAGGCTATATAAGCACTACATAACTGGTACTGTGTCCTTTTCTAGGTAAGCTGTTAACCCTGGTGATCTATTGACTATGAGGTAAGCTCTGCTATGAAGCAATATGGCTGAGAATCACTTAATACTGATTATAAGTTCCACCAATTTTAAAGACCAATCCTCACCCCTATGGTCTCAAGAAGGTGAAAAAATTGGGCCTTGAAGGGTCAGGATTTGAGAAGATAGGCGGCCACACTCTTCACTTTCCTTCCCCTCTTTATAAACTGAAGCCAAAATATCCCAAAGATACCACTGCCATTTATTGATGTCCTTTGAAGCCAAAGTCTGCACAGAAGCAAACCACGGTATCAAGTCCCCCCAGACTGAATAGAATTGATTTCTCCTCATATTACTTTCTGCCAAAAAATTTTTTTTACTGCTTATCAACGATCATTTGCCTTTTCCTACATGGCTAAAGTTAAGCTAGTTTGTCTTAAGCTTGCCAATGACTATTTACTAAAGAGTTTTATAAAAGAATCATATTTAACTTGCGCAAACAAACTCCAGATAGTCCCGTCAGATCCCTTAGGTCCGTTAGTTACAGTTTACTGCAGAACAACTCATTTTGTCGGTATGAAACACCACAGGATATGGAAAATTGAAAGTTTGAAGTTAAAGCTTTGATTCTCTTTCCCCGAAGCTCCTGAAATGGAGTCTTGCAAGTGCCCTCTGTGACTCAAGCTGTGAAACATAGACAATCACACCCCCTTTTTATAGCACTCAAAGTATTAAACCAAAACTTTTTTTTTTTTTTTTATTTTTTTTGTTTTTTTTTTGTTAGAAAGGGTTATTCACCCAAAAATGAAAATTTATGATCAAGAATTTCTCACACTAATGTCCATATCCAAACCGTCTAAAGACCTTTGTTCATGCTTCAGAACAAAAATTAAGATCTTTTTGATACAATCTGAGGCCTCTGTTCCCTCCATATATAACTGCAAGTGTTTTCCCAGGTCCAGAAACAAGGACAGGAAGGACAGTCTGGTAAATAGTCCATTGACATCAGTGGTTCAAACCGTCATTTTATGAGCTACGAGAATACTTTTTTGTGTGCAAAGAAAACAAAATATTTATTTAACAATTCTTCTCCCTGAGTTACAGTCTTCCACCATTTTGGGAGAGTACCCCCCAGAAACGTAATTCACAATGTAGTTTTACGTTTAGTAGAAAGCGTTCGCATGCTGAATGTAAACACGCTAATTACGAGTAAGAATAGACTGAATTTTCATTTTTAGGGTGAACAAACCCTTTAAAAATCTACATCCCCTTAATTTACATGGAGAGGGGTTGGAGGTTTATGACCTGTTCTGTAGATAGCCACCATGGGGCTATCAAAAATATTTTGACCTCACTTTTCGCATGTGTTTTGGTGTGCAACGTTGGTCTTAGGTGGTCTAGTCCCTTGAAGGGTCTGATTTTGACTGCACCTCTGATTCCAACTAAAGGCTTGTGCACACCAGGACTATCATTTACTTTATACGTTTAACATCTAATTACTAACAAAGGACGGCAAATGTGTAGTGTGCACACACGGCGGGGCAAAACGCCACATCGTACAAAGGTTTAAAAAACTTATCTTTTTAAAAAATGCCTCAGCCTCGTTTTTTTGTTTTGACGCACACACGTTAAAAACTGTCCGACCATGGAATGGTTGCTTTTGGGGTTCAGGTGTCTGGAGCTGCTTAAGTTGACAACAGTAAAACACGACTTGGTGGTGCTCAAGCACAAAACTGTCTTGCCAAGCACACTTGATACCTAACGACGAAGAGGAAGTAAGTAGTAGCGAATGAAAGATGCATCGAGGCAAGATGAATGTAGAGCTGCCTGGGGGCTGTTCCATAACCAAGATTAGAGTATAAGCCAGGCTTATTTCGGTTAGTCAGGCTTATTTTTTGGTAGATTCGGTTTCATAAAATCAAACTTAAAAAAAGTTCAATACCTCAGTACAGTACCCCGGCAACTTATGCTGGCAAATTAACCTGGTCCCGGGGCAGGCTAACTGTCAGGCTAAGTCTGTTCAGGCTTAAACAGGCTTAACAACTTTAAGTATAAAGGTTTACTTAAAAAAATGGTTCAAAAACTTTGTTGTGTTTAATTGGTGAGTTTTCGTTAATGAAGTTTGGTAAATACTTAATTAAAAAGTATATAAATAGGGAGCTGAACTCGTCTCCAAACTAACCATGGCGTGTCCTTTCATAGATGACTATTGGTGGTGGATGAGGGAGCTATAGTCTTTGCGAGGGCATTTCAAAAGAGAGAGAACTTTCAGAGACATGTCCGGACCATTGGCTTTTAATGACAGCTACCGGTATGGAGCGATATAGGTTCTCAAGAGATGGGATTGCATATATTTGTAGAAAACGATTTACTTAAGCCCATACCATTGCAAATAATACAACGCCCGCAACAGAGCGATCCAGTCCCACAGACTGTGTGCATTGCACTTCGCTTTTTTGCCAGTGGAACATTTTTTGTACCAGTTGGAGATGCAGAGAATATCAGCAAAGCATCAGTTTGCCGCTCTGTACGAATTGGTGTACCTTTCCTTAAAAGACTACTCAATGTGGTTCATCACATTCCCTGGGCACACACAGCTATTCGTACCATTAAATACTGCCTTTTATTGAATAGCTGGTAAGTTTGTCACATGTGGTCCCGGACTGAGAGGGCTCTAGAACAGTGTCAGCATCCTGAAAAACCATTATGATCATGTTAATCACACAAGTACGCACTTTTTAATATTCAATACAGTATCACATGGTACCTGTGACTACCTCAAGCCTCCGTGAACATACAGACACAGTCCCCATCTCCTCCTCAACTGAGGGGCCTTCTCCCTGTGACCACTGATTAAAACTCAAAGGTTAAACTCGCACGCTTACACATGACTGATTTAAAAAGGTCCATCATACTCACATGCAACACCAGAATGTCTGGTGGATCCATATAAAGCATACAGATCTTGATTTAGAAAAACTTATAATATATAATTTTTTTTTTTACCAAATGCACGTGCACCATTACAGTAGCACAGAGAGTACCTCTAGACGTGACAGATGACTGCTATGGGTGTAGCTTAGGCTTTCAGTGCCCTAAGGAAGGAGGAAATCAGTTAGTCAGGAGGAGGAATAATGATAATAAAACACACACACACCTTTTATATACTCACGTCCTTATACGATACGTGATATCACGTTTAGATGGATGTCCCCCCCCCCCCTATTCCCGTCAAGGACGGGCCTCCCTTACATTACATGGTTTCCAAAGCCAACCTCCTCTGTGCAGGGAGTGAACTGGCATCGTGGTGGGCCCTCCCCCAGTGCCCAGCACCTAAGTTCTTCTTTTTGGTCGCTGCAATTAAAAAAAAATACATAAAAAAACCTGAACTGATAAGTTGTAACTTCAAGCTGGCATTGATTACATATATACATACCATTAGAATTTACTTACCATTCTGAAATATATTTTTATATCTTAATTTTAACCTGGCTGCCAGGTTCTTTTTTCCTTCACCTTAAGTGCTGCGCTGCGTGAAAGCATATTAACGTTACTGTTATCACACACAACTTTGCAATGTATTGTGACCAATTCAATGTTGATAAAGTATTTTATAATATCTTACACCGCTACTTACGCATTGAGACGATCAAGCAATTTTCCTGCCAACCTTTCTCTCTTGCTTTATTTTATTGCCGCTGTATTGCCTTTTTTGGTGATGACCTCTTTAAATTCTTCATAATGTTTCCAATAGCAAACGCTGTTTCCGTTGCCGTGAACATCGCTGCTCTATCATTTTCCTTGTGTTGCCATGGTAGCCCACAGTAAATCGATTGACCCATTGCTCGACTTTTTCAGGACCTTATAAACAATGGCATGTCCGCGCAATTATCTAGACTATTTAAAACTGACTCAAATTAGTAAGATCACATGATCCTCACTTACTGTTATGGAAACCAATTTAAGCGCGATGTTTAGCTCGGCTCATTCAAGTCAGGGTTTTGGACTTTTAATCCCCGCTTTTCTAAGCGGCTTTTTAATGGAACAGCCCCCCAGGTCTCATTGGTGTTCTGAACACAAAGAGCTTTATGACAAACCACGACAGCGACTACAAAAATCGCGATAAGAAGGAGTTGTTATGGAGAGGCATTGCAGATCAAATAGGATTTTTATGTGTTCAGGGTATTTTTCATTAAGCAACCATCCAATGTCAGGGAGAAAATTTTGCATTTTCACTTTTGGATCATCGTCAGAGGAAATCGCTTTGGTATGAAGAACACACAAGATGTGGTCGAAAAAAACGCTGCCAATATGAGTGGGCCATGATTTTTTCCCAAAATCCCCGGTGTGAATGAATGGCTTAAGGCACTTAACTGAGTACACACTATAAGACATCATTTTGCGGTTTTACGTACTCACACGGGACAAAATGAGTCTGGGGGGTGCGTTCTTCTTCGGCCAACTCAGTTAGCTGGAGTTGGACTGTTGTGATGATTTCGCTTGATCCTCGGATTGGTTTTTGGTTCTTCAAAAGATCTTCCAGGAGTTGCTGTCCATAGCAACAGGTCTGAGAGCTTAAACCTGCTCGAAAGCAGGCTTATTTCATGTAACACACAAGAATCGCTCTTTTTAAGCAGAATTGATTTAAATCTGTCCCAGCCACTGCGACTTTATTACAAGAGTACCCTACTGATCCACAATGATGTACAATAACAATAAATTATTAAAAATTAGAAAAAAATATTCTAATGTTTTATAGTGAATAAGTATTACTTTATACTTGAAATTGAAACATGCTATAACAGTTGAATCTGAGTCCGTGCCTTTAATTTGAGTGATGCGACCGACTTATTCATGTGAGTCGGCTTGGATGGAGCACAGGACGGAGATAACTATTCGTGACCCTTAAAAAATCTACTCATACCCTTAAGAGTCGGTCCCCCAAAGATGAGTTGTAATGATTTCGAGTGGTCCCCGTAACAAAGATATAAAATTAAATGAATTGCTGATTACAACTTGAAAATAAATATAAAGCCCTGTACCAATACTACAAATCGGGGGTAATATAAATAAGTGCGAATCATGTCAAATTTTTTTTTTTTAAAATAAACAGCGCGCACACAATGCATCTATCTATTATACTATTTAAGTAGTGTTTTGTTCACCGTGGCTGTTTTGCTTATAAAAGTCCAGAAGATTTATATTATTTCAATTTTTCATCAGGTGTCTTTTGTAAATTATGTTATTTCACTTGGCCCCCCTGTCCTTGCTTGCCAGGCCAGTCACTGCAGTGCTGATCGTGGTTGTTGATTTAACGATACATCTGCGCCCTTTACGGGAAACAACAATAATGCGCAGTAATCTTAGACCCCAACGATTCAATATTTTGAATCAAATCGCCCTACAATTCATTTGAAGAACCAAATTAGCCACGAGATCAGCTTATCACGATTAGAAGATCTGGCATCTTTTAAATCAAAAAGATATTACGCGAGGTACGAAGAACTAGAATGACCCCTGGTTTGAACTCAGAGCTTAATCAAGGTTTAAAACAACTTAAATTTTAATTTCACATTTTTGGTGATGTTACAGGGGGTCAAATTCGTCCGCAAAATTTTGAAAGGGTTCACCTACCATGCCTACTCCAGACATGTCCCATGCAAAGTGTGTTACATATTTTTTGAGTACGGGTCCATTTATTTCACTGCAGTAGGAAACAAACAAAAAAATTCCACATTCCAGTATGGAACAACTGTTTAATGATAAACCGAAGGGGTTAGTGGCAACTGGGGTCTGTTGTGGGGTTGGTCCAAACAAATCATGAACATCATCGTACACACACACACACACAAAAAAAAAAAAAAAAAAAAATATGGGCAGGCGCCTAGCAGGATATTTTTCTTAAACAAAATAAAAACATGTTCATTGTTATGAATTGGATTTTAGAGGACTGATCCTCCTAACTCCAGTACCAGGGCTGCACAAGTTCTGTGGAACAGGAGTATCCAGTGAATTTTAGTTTTTGGCCAAAAACAAATCACAGGTTACACACTGGGGTAAAAAAAGAGATGTGTGGGAACATATTGTGTAAGTAAATATGTGGTTTTACTTTCAAAAGAGACAAAGAAAACATGAAAAAATTTCAACAACACGCATTGCCATTTGACTTAGCTAAAACCCTTCCTGCTTGGGGGCTGTTGTTTTTGACAAAATACATTTGTTATATAGGTGGTTTCTAAAAAAAAAAAAAAAAAAAAAAAAAAAAACTGTCAACTTGTCAATAGCACAGCTGCTGCAATTGGAATGCACAACTGAACATTTTCACATCACATATATATTTGATGACCAACAGCTAATTCATCACAGTTTTAGTTACAAGCAAATTTGTTTTTTTAGAGACATTACTTTTGGGCAAGCTTTCATATCCTCCAGCTCAAGGAAGATTCTTTTGAAATGCCTCAAAAGTGTTTTCAGTTCTTTTGGGTAGCTGAGGTTAAGTGCATATATTAGTCCCACTTAGCAATGCACAGGCCCTGGGTACGTCCAGGTCTTTGCTGGACTTCTGTTCCCATCAATCACAATTCTTGCACTGGGCTGGTTCTGATATCGTGGACCCTTAATTATAAATATCCTTCATCACTTCATTGGGTATATCCCCATCATCCTAAGCAGGTTCAAAATCACTGTCAGTTTCAGTTATCATATTTGAAAATAAGATTAATAACAAAGTTAGGGCTGGACAATATATCGAACGATATGATCATGGGCGCATCTCGTCAGTAAAGCCGGTTCCCTGATTACGGTTAAATCCCCATCACCTGCTTTCAAATGGAGCGGCATTAAATAGACAGAGCTGTAGTTCACTGACAAGCTAACCAATATCGAGTTCATTATTGAAGATAGAATCGCCTTTGATAATGAACTCGATATAGCGTAGCTTGTCAGTGAACTACGGCTATCTGTGTATTAACTGCAGCTCCATTTGAAAGCAGGTGTGATGGGATTTACCGCTAATACATGGAACCGGCTTTACTGACGAGATGCACATGATCATATCGTTCGATATATTGTCCAGCCCTACATAAAGTACAGTATGTGATGACCTAACCGAATGTTCTTTAAAACAGATCTTCATCATTTTCTCTGAGATACACCACTAAGGAACGGATAGCAGCCTCTCTCCTTCTTTCCAAAGAATATCCTGTAAAGGAAAAAAGAAAAGTTTTAGACTGCTTGTCCATCAAAATGGGTTTTAATAATACACATTTTCCTTTAAAAAAAGACTTAAAGATGAGGTTTGTGACTAAACTGTACCCATTATTGATTTCTACCCAGTTTATTAGTTTTATTTAAAAATCACATAATTAATTGATCATTAAAAATATAATTATTATATTATTAATTTGAAATTGTATTTCTGGCCACCCATCAAATATTCCAATATTCACACATTTGCTACACAAAAAGAACAACAGACTTCCTTAAAGAATTCAGTTTTTCTGTAGGATCTATTAGATGTTGATGAAGCTGTGATTTCAACATTCTATCAAACTATAAAAATGATTCATTATGATTAGTATTTACATTTTTGCCATTCTTAACTGTTGAAGTCCAGGTGGAAGAGTACAAAACTAGAGGTATTTCAATGTGCTTTGAAGGACAGTGTTTCTAGCTGCAAACAGGCTCTGGAAAGTTTGTGTTTGTTTATGAACTTCTGGAAAGCTGCCTTGACACAATGGCCATTGTTTAAAAGCATTCTGCAAATAAAATTTACCTTTGACCTGACCCAGCACAGCACCCCCCCAACCCCAACCCCATATCGTCAACATGAAAACCACTGAAAGTTTCTCTTTGTAACCGTTACATTTATTCATACCTCTAGCAGCAGTGTTCTTAATATGCCTGAATACTCATTTTTTGAAGACACGTCCCCTTGAAAAACACCAAGGACATTATTTTAGGAGAGTACTGGTCCATTTTGCCATGAACGGGGGGGTTGCCTCCAAGTCAACAAGTGGTGATCCTTCTGAATTCTTCGTTTATCTGTAAAAAATATGGCACAAATAAAAAGGCACAATGTGTTAATGTAGAAAACTGAATGTAATCTAGCACAAACTGCAAACTATTTTAGGAAAATATAGGTTAACTCTGGAGCTGCATCAAAACAAGTGCAGGCCATCTGTATTTTAAGTCATTGATTGGTGTTGCTTGACTGACAATTTCACTGCCTGCGAATAAGAGAATGTCTTTGCCATTTTTTCAACTGATTATCTGATAGTTTCACACCCCTCTTTACTTCATTAAGGAGCGTCCACTCTTTCATTTTCCAAGCTTTCTTCACGCTTTCAGTACCTATTTCTCCTTGTGGGGTGAGGGGGTAAAAAGTCACCTGCTGCTTTTCTTGGCTTTTTTTTTAGATTTTTTGCAGGTGCTTTTTCATGTGCCGCTTCTTTTTGAGAGAAGTTAACATCGAGCTCAGGGCATCCAAGCCCTCTTAGTTTTTCTCTATAGTTGCCCATTTTTATAATTTTAGTCGCTGTCGCCATCCATAGCATCCATTATATGAGCCTGGTTCTTTAAGGCAGGGATATTTCTGAACCAGCGCCTCAGCAACATCAGACAACTGCGCGCTTGTTGGGTAGGCCACATACTGAAAGATGCTTTCAGAGGCAGCAATTTCTCTAGGATGTCTGGAAGGATTTGGTGTAAAGTGGAGTTGGATTCCATCCTTCTTGAAAGCCTCACTTCCTGCAGCAAGCACAAGTTCTGTATCATAGGCAAAGCGAGGTACTGAGAATTCAGTAGGCCAACGCTGTGAACGCTGAGTCTTGTGTTCAGACGATGGAAGAATCAGTGTATCCTGCGATTCAGAAAAGGAACCGCTGATAGAAGGATAGATGTCGGTCACTGAAGTGTGTACCGAGGTTTTGGATGCAGGTCTTTGATGCACTTTTTTAATGGAACTCTCCACATCAGTAAAAGTCAAAGTAAGCGTGGGAGGTTCAATCGATGTGAATCAACCCTTAAATTGTGTCCTTGTCCTTGATGTCACTTTGTTGAGGTAAGAGAAAAATATTCCTCCCCGAAGTCAGCATCCTATAATGCAAGTAAAGTTTCCATTGAGGACAAATGTCTTCCTCACAATAGACTCAAGTTCACTCACAGGTCCCAGGGATTCCCTGAGGCGAGTCCAATTTGCGAATGTCATGGTCTTGAAGAATGATACGAAGTTTGGCCGGACAAGACTTTGGAGCTTCTGTAAGAGAAACCACATCAGTTTGAGTCACAGATGATCAAGGGGATTTCCATATAAACCTCCCTTGTCCACCTGACCAGGAATGCACTTCAAAATGGCAGCAGGGAAAGGTATGACTGCTAGAATGTTTAGCTGTTACAAAACCTGCAGCTGGAACCAACTTTAAAATGACAAAATTAGCCCAAACAATTGCCAAATTCAACTTGACATGTAAGAATCATATATTGGTTTACACCTTGGGCAGAAAATATATTCATTTAAGAGATAATCTCTGATTGGAGAATTTAGCTTGTTATCATCTGGAAACTCCAAGCATTTAAATTCATGTAGACTTACCAATGCAAGATAATGGAAATGTCAAAAAAAAGAAAAAAAAAGAATAAATAACCAGCAAGCCAATATCGCAGACTATTAAGGCCTGTAACTAGTTTGTAAGGACAGTAACTATAAAAGATAACGATAAAGATACAGTTCAAAAAAAATTAATCTCAATACTAAAGAATAGCCAAATTCCACACCACAGCTATAACGATAAAGGCCCAGAAAAAAGGCATCAGTGGAATCACTTTTTTTTCCAGCTGACTAAAGATAAAAACATTGACATCCAATCAGAATCAATCCTGCCATCACAAGCTTGGTAATATAAAGTAGCAGACAAGTGTGTGCTTAGATAAACAAACAAAGATCAGCCGCTGGAGTGGATGCTAATATCTTTTATATGAATTACAAAAAAAAAATTCAATCAACAAAAAGTTATAAAAGACATTTCATATCTACAACTAGACAAAAATTCTAAAATCCATTCAGGTGATACACGTTTAAATAAATCAGTTTTTAAACGCGCCTCTGAATAAAACCGTTGTCTATTTACATTAAAAAACAGTACAATCCAATAAAATATGCTTACCTGCCAACAGAGAGTGAACTGAGAAAGTGTACGTGCCAAAACGTGTAAACAGTATTTATACTACTCTTTTTTTATTATTTAATAATTTGCCATTGTGGCAATGTTATTATTTAGTTGTAAGTAACAAAAAGCATTTAGTCACAGTCTCTCTGTAAAACCTGTTACTTAAGAGAGAGTTTGTTTATAACATTTAAGTGTTGGTCTAAACCAACTAAAATTTGTTGGTTAAACAAATATGGAAAGACAAAAAAAAGTAAAAGGTAGTAACACACGTCACAGATTTATACAAAACAAATGTTCTGTACAGTTAAATTATATAAATTTAAAATATATGATTTTCATTGTTTTTAGTTTTTAAGTTGAAATTGGGTATTTTTTTATTTTAAGTTAATAACCGTTCTAAACTACTTCCATATTATTTTGAAATAAACGTCTGTCCACACGAGTCAACCAACTCAATATCAAATAAATCACGCTTTAATTATGGACGCTAATATGACATTTTCATAAATAATCATTGCTTCATGTACACCACCCATTTTAATAATGATCAAATGAGTGAGTTGAGCTTTGGGGATGAAAACCAACCTGTTTTTGTTCCTCAGTATCTTCGTGTTTGACTCTTAACGCTTCGTTTTGTCGACTCCTCATGTCTTCACTTCTCCACTTTAATAAACGCCATCTTTTTCAACAGCGTGTCACATAGGATCTCAGTCGCTTCAGCCAGAGCTTTTTTGCTGTGTGTTTGGGAACATAATCAGTTTAAGCCAAGCATAATAACAGAAACAAACACGATCCAAACTAAATCTCTGGGTGGCTTCGGTCAGCTGCTCACTAGTTTAGTAGTTCGCGCACTTAGTAGAAGGCCCGATTAAGTTAGACAAAAACAAAAACCTACTCACTTCTAATAAAATAGAACACACATTTTACAGACTCTTTATGTTTAGTTATGGTTTGTACTTAAATTATTTGAAAATCAAGAATATATTACACTTTAAGATAATGCCACTTTCATTCAAACGTTTTGCCATTTGTTTGTAAAAGGCTGCTCTGCAGGTTTTCACTATGTTTTGACCAGTCCGTGTCCTCAGTGTGCAGTGATTCGAGCGCAAAACAGGGAATCATTTGCGAAGCATTTGGTTCAATTGACTCGAATTTTCGAAAAAGCCCATGTGCTATCACTACTTAGGACGCGCTGAATTCGTGTTTACGATCACACTGATTCACAATATACGGACGAAAGGCGAAATGAGACGCGCCGTTTTCTGTTAACATTACGTTACTCTTGAATGCATGCCTTCACAAAAATAACGATCATTAATGTTAGATGAAGTATTGCAATATTATATCAAATACATATTTCTTCGTTTTACATCGCCTGTGAAAGAAACTATAAAACCGACTGAACCGTTTTGCATATATTTAAAAACTTTAAATGATTAAAAACACAAACCTCTCTTCAGCCGAATCGCAGCAGCGCGGCGCAGCCTTGTGACGGTCACATCACCAGCCCAGAACAAAAGTCCCGCTCACAACTGCTGTGTAAAAATCACAAAAAGTGCGTTGGAAATTTACACACACATACAGGCAAACAATAACAATATATTTTAGAGTAAATCAGGGTTTATTTATTAGGGAAAATTCATATTAAAATACACATTGTTAACTGGTGTAAACACTGGTTTCTAATTTCAATTATTTCATTTTAGTTATTTGTAGCAGTTAAGAAATGGCAAAAAAAATAAAAATACAAATAAAATAAATACATAAAACAGGCAGATTAGTCGGTGCAACAACAGGACATAAGGTGGTATGTAGGCAAGGTAGTGAAGCCAGACATTTTTAATTTAGTGAACTTTGGTGTATTATGGTGGACCCCAGTGCCTACTCTTAAAGGGATAGTTCAACCAACAAATGCAAATTTGATGTTTATCTGCTTACCCCAGGGCATCCAAGAGGTAGGTGACTTTTATTTCTTCAGTAGAACACAAATTATTATTTTTTACTCCAGCCGTTGCAGTCTCTCAGCCTGCAACTAATGCATGGCAATGGTAACAAAATCTATGAGAGTAAAAAAAAAACCTGCACAGACAAATCCCAATTAAACCCTGGCAGGCTCGTGACAATACATTGATGTGTAAAGACACAAAACGATTGGTCTGTGCAAGAAACTGAACAGTACTTATATCATTTTTTACCTCTGATTCACGCAATGTCCTAACTGCTAGAACTCTTGTGAACGTGCATTCACAGCAGCAGGCGCCTGAGGCAACATCTTCTTCTTCTTGCTTTATGGTGGATCACAGACTTATAGGTGCATTACCACCACCTATCTCTAAAATGGACCATTGACACTCTCTAATTGAGATTGTAGATAGAGTGTCAATAGTCCATTTTGAGAGATAGGTGGCGGTAATGCCAAAAAAGTTTGAGAACCACTGCTAAGCACTCTCTGTACTAATTCTTTTCTTTAAATAAATAAATTAATTAATAATAATAATAATTTTAGCAACATCAAACCTAAATATGTCCCAAAAACCTTCAAGTTGGCTGTTATTAAGACTCTCATTAACAAACACACAACTTGAATACCTAGAGAATTGGTTAATTACAAGACTAACTGAAATCTCCCTTTTCTGTCAAAAATACTATAAAAGCAGTATCCTCACAACTATATTCCTTCTTAGAGAAAATGGTACCTGAGGATTTCCAGTCCGGATTTAAACTGTATCATAATACTAAGACTGCTCTCATCAGAGTTCCAAATGACCTGCTCATTTTATCATGCTGATCATGGTTGTAAATCTCCCTGTTAGAGCCACTGGGAGGTAAGATCCTGAAATTTTGACACTATTGGAACTGCATTGTGCATGTGTCCATTCTCCTACACAATCCCGGTTCCACCTGCACTGATCCGTTCTAACGCATGCGTAGTAGACTCTTTAGAGGGAAACGCAACATGCGCAAATGATAATCCCTGTTTTGCGAGATTTACGACACTGCACGATCTGTTCCACGCATGCACATATTTGTAACGCAGACTTTCATTCACGTGCACAGCAAAAGAAAATGGAGTTCAGGGAAAAATGAGAATT
The DNA here is from genome assembly GCF_018340385.1 of Cyprinus carpio. Lineage (NCBI taxonomy): Eukaryota > Metazoa > Chordata > Actinopteri > Cypriniformes > Cyprinidae > Cyprinus > Cyprinus carpio. The sequence continues at coordinate 24,753,119 of NC_056600.1, read as the reverse complement.
TGCCCTTTACAATGCCGTTAGGCAATATTTGGTTGACGGGTAGTGGATGCGGCGTTGAAGAAGAAGGTCTCACGAATGGCTGGCACATTTCGTTATAAGAGGGAAGGAGTGTGGGGCATTTGAAATATAATATTAGCTAGGGCGCTGGGTACCGAGTTCGATACTTTTTAGGTACCGACCGAATTGCCTCGATACTATCGAGTATCGAAAAATGACTTCTTGTTCGGTACCCAGATTTCTATACCTAAAGGTTTAACTCTTCAACGTCATTGCTTAAACAAATACATTAGAAATGCACAACGACACACTAAAACATACTCATATGAGACACACACACACACCACACACACTCACACCACACGCATACACACACACCATACCACACACACACACGCACATTACTGCATACACACACATACACACGCATGCATACATACCACTACGCATACGCACGCACACACACACACACACACCACACAACACACGCATACACACGCATGCATACACACGCATACATCACGGCACCACACACACGCATAGTACGCACAACGGCATACCAACCACATACTGTAACACCCACTCATACACACACATGCATACACTACACATACATGCAAGCATTACATACGCACACCCATACGCACAGTACACAACGCATACACACACGCCTGTGCGCATACACACGCATAACATACGCATATGCACACCACACACAAGTTCACACGCATTACATACTTCGGCGCTTACATAGGTACGCCACACATGCATACAATCGCCACACACGCATACGCCACACATTACTGTACAGCTACACATACACACACCATACACGCAAGCATACACGTAACATGCTACCACACACAACATACACACACACACATACACGCACGCATACCCACACACACGCACACACATACACGCATACACACCCGCACATGCCACCACCGTCTCATGACACCATACCATCCCACACACACACACGCATACACACGGCGAGGGTACTACACACACACACGCATACACACACGCGCTCACAACCGCACACATACACACTCGCGCACAACACAACACACACACACACGCACACATACACACACACGCATACATACATACAATACATACATTATTGTAATACCAGACAAAGCAGCAAAATCAATTGTTACAAACGTATTGTTTGTTCTATCACAGAAGTAAATTATTCTAACACTGGCCCGCAGTGCACAATTCAGGAGGCATGGGTTGTGCTGTCTGATGAGCAGAGCGGGCTGTCCTGGAGGAGTGCCACAACCACCCTGGCACAGAGAACCATGGGTGGCATGAGGGCAACCATGGACAGGGTTTTTGTTGTGGGGGGGGGTACTACTAGGTATAACAGTAAAGGCAGCAATGTGGCAGATTGGTGAGCTTATACTTTTTTTGGAACTTTCATGGAATTTTACACACTATGGCTCTCAGGCATGAATTCAATTTAATGCTTTGTTTGACTTAAGATAATTCATGTGCATTTTTTTTTTTTTTTTTTTTTGGGTCTAAATCATAAATGTATCCATCAGGGTCAAAACCTGTCACAGATGCCAAAAGGAATGACCCCCATAAAGACGTTTGTTTCTCACCCTGTCCTTTACCCTATTAAGGTAGAGCTTACCTTGGTGTACCCACACTTTAAGCAACAATGATTATGTGATGTGGTAATATGTTACATATCTCTACAGGTGAAAGGAGCCGTGGGATGTGGTCGGTATGGGACCTTCATTGGTCCACTGAAAAAAAACCATGAAAGACCATCAATGACGGCATCCACAACGTGACAGACCTCTTTCACGAGTGGGTTATTTTTGCTTGAGCCTTTAAAGTGTGGCTCCAGCACTGTAATACAAAATAACCATGTGTTGTCTGAATTAATTCGTGTAACAGCTTAATTGCTACACACATATTTTGGCGACGCGCTGAACATCAAGCATGCCATCACAGATGGCATACCATCCCCAGTCAAACGGGCCAAGTAAAGTGGTGCCTTCATTACCATCCTGCAAAACAGTAAGTCGAGCTTTAGCCATGTATACTAAAGTGTATGTAGTTAATTTCCTTTCTATGTTGAAGAGAAGAACTAATCAAAATGTAAAGAGTGACTCAGCAGAAAATATGGTAATCAGCACCATGATGATTGGGACATCCACCTGCAGCTCCATAGTTTTATGGATAAAACACTGGGGGCAAAACAGTTTTATTATTCAAATGACTACAATAACGTATATTCGCATACATGTTTTAAGAGTTTTATTTGTTGTGATTTGATGCAAAACATTTTGGGGGTTTCAATTAGAGATCCACCAAGTACAGCCCGTACTGATTTTAATGTACAATAGGCCCCCCCCCGTCTACCACAGGCATTAAATGTCGTAGAGACAGATGGTATCCGGCTTTCGAATGGGGTGCGACCCAGTAGGAGGAGCTGGGCAGCTAAACTAAGCTGGAGTCAAGGCCCTCAATGAAACGGTTTGTTCAGCTTAGTTTGTTGGTGGCTTGCTTTTCAATTTGATAAGAATGTTCGCATAGTAATATATTCTTATGTTATTAAGGTACGTGAAAAAACATTGAAAAGGCACAGGGGAAAAAAAAAAAAAGGCTTTTGTGAGGCAAAAGAAAAGGAAATCGGGTTAGCGCCATGCCAGTCTTCAGGTAAGGCAGCGGACGAGGTCCTCATTATTGGGGAGCCCAAAAAGAAGGTGAAAAAGAGGAAATTGTTTGCACGGATCTACACCAAGGGCCATTCACACTCACGGAATCCCTGACAGAGAAGGGTGTGGGCAATGTGTGGGCTAGATGTTCGGGGAAAAATCAGAAAGTTAATGTTGTGCGCAGCTAATGCCCTACGTTTCGGGCCACAAGCTCTTGTAATAATCCTACTTGGTTTTACATAGCAAATAAAACGCACATGACACTTGACATGACGAATTAGTATCTTACTTTCCTGTTGTGTGATCATACCCATGAATCTGAGGGCAGCCAAAACGCGTGCAGAAATATTGGACTGGTGGAACCACCATAATATGCCAATAAAGGTCCACTGTGGTCCCAAGAGGTTGTGTCCTCAACAAGAACGAGTGTGATATGCCATACTCAAAAATGGATAGTTCACGATGCACAGCTTGTTGGGTGTGGCTTTACATAATATAATGCATGATTGCTCATTCCTAACAGGGATATTTTTTATTTCTAGCTGACCTATGTGCTTGGACAGACAACACGGTCCAGCAAAAGAAATTGTTGCTTCGCTGGATGGCCCAGTTTGTCTTCAAGGGAGGACTTTTGGAGCCTGGGGTTCTAGATGAACAGGTGGAGAGCAATGTAAGTGAGATATTGCCTGTAGAAGAGTGTTGGAATGGTTGGCTAAATGCCCTTTATTGTAATTATGGCCAAACATGCTGATGCTTTCAGATTGGGAATGCCGTGCTTCAGGCTGGTAGAGGAGCCAGCCAGAGACTGTAGGTATTGGATTTGAGTTAATTTACCTTGATGGCTTACACATAAATTTGTGCAAAAAGTGAGTACACCTATCCATTTTTCCCAAATACTTTGTCTTTTCATGGGACAGCAACTATAGAAATGAAACTGTGATGCGGGATCTTAAGGTATCGCTGTAACAGCTTGTTATAACAGTCATAGATGTATTGTCCTCTAAAAATAACTCAGCCATTAACGTCTAAACAGCTGGCAACAAAAGTGGAAGGTGGAGGAGAGCACGGAGTGCATAACATCCACCAGCTCTGTGATGTCATCATGAAGGATTGGGAGAGGATTCCTATAGAAAGCTATGCAGCTCTGGTGAATTTCAAGTCTGTAGGGGTTAATGCAGTGCATAATAATGGTACTCCCACAAAATATTGACAGTTTATGCACAATTAGGAAATTCGCTGTGAGGTGTACTCACTTTTTGTTGCCAGCTGTTTAGACGTTAATGGCTGTATGTAGTTATTTTCAGTATAAATCTATACTGCATAACAAACTGTACACTGACTATCTTAAGATGCATCAAAGTTTCATTTCTATAGTGCTGTCCTATGAAAATATATAACAGAATATTTGCTAAAATGTGAGGGGGGGTACTCACTTTTGTGAGATATATGTACAGTAGGTGGACATCCAAAGCGTTACTTCTACCGCCGCTCGTACCGCCGCCGCGGCGTCTGCAAGTGCATTTGCAGCTTTTGACCGCTGAGTGTTAAATCACAAGCGCTTTGTCTAATCACAAGTTTTCAAACAAGCGCATCAAAGCACATTTTCGCAAATATACGTCTAGTTTTGCCTCGATGATGTGTTACATTTGACGGCTGCAGTCAGGGAAAAATGAAAAGAAAACCACTATAGTTAAAATATTTAATATTCACAGATGAAAGTTTGGCAATTATGAAGTTATGTGCATTCTTAGAACGAATTCAAGCAGGATAAATGTCAAGCCTGAGCCTGTGCTTATATTTTCTCTAAGCTACACAGTATTACACCATATTTTAGATTTGACAAATTTAATAGGTGTGCAGTATTATTTATATAATATGAATTATGTGTTATATTATTCAAAATAAATTGTGGTTTACTTTGCATCGTAGCATTAAAAGTGGTAGCCTATTTTAGTGAGCTAGGCTACATGGATTTATATGCAAAATATCAATATTCTCATATTTCTCGGCCTATATTTTAATTTCTATTTTAAAATTCCTTTAATAAAACAACATGCATTTTTGTTATTCGTTACCTGTCCTTTATTTTGACAGACAACTTCTTGGGAAAATATATTTGTCTGTACACTGATTAAGAAATTGTTGCGTGTTTTATAAATTATTTTCTTTATTTTAGTAAAACTTTTTTAGAGGCACTGTATAATTTCGTTCCCATTATTTAGGCCTAATTAAAACAAGAAACAAATAAATTAAACCTGCACGATTTAGCTAAATCATTGAAATTCTAAAGAATGGACTGATTAATAAAACGTCCTCACGATTAAACTCAAGTTCTCTCATTATAATCACCAAAGTGCAAAATGATGTAAAAAAGAGCTTCATTAATAGACAACTTCAGTGATTTTAAAGGGAGCCGCCGTTACTGCTTACAAAAATTTAAGTAAAAAAAAAAAAATTGCAGCCGCATTTAAATGCAGGTGTGTAAAATGTCTGCGTGCAAGGTTTGCGCGGCGCGAGTGATGCTGAGTGCACGCGCAGTATTTATTCTTATTTGTTTTATCTTCATTACAAATCTTGTTTGGTTTTATTTTGGATAATTGCATGTAAAAAATAATTTACGTTTTGCAATGCATATGCAAAATGTGAATAAGCGAAAATTATTAATGCGCATGCAGGACAGGGAGGCGCCCTCCAGATCACTTGAATTTTTTCCTGATAATGAATTAACTTAAATTGTGGTGTCTCACATACATGAGAAATATATCTACAGAAAGCTTGAAATGTCTTTTAAACGAATCAATTCAGAACGAAAGCATTATGTAATCTGTGAAGGTTGTATGTCTCTTTAAAGGCGCGTTCATGTGGAGAGAGTCAGCACTGTGAATTTCATCTTGCAGCCGACAAGAAAACATTTGTTTATTAATAAATAATTAAAATGTCTCCATTTTTTAAAATTATTAGGCTACTTCTGCCTGTGCTTTGGGGCAAACTTAATGCATGTGCGCGGAATATATTAAGGCTCATTATGGATTATAGATGTAAATGTAATATAAACCTGTGATTAGTTGAATAATGACAAATGAACGACTAGTAAACTAGAAAAATCTTACATGGGAGGCAGACCTATTAAATAGCCTCTAGACATCTCTGTTAAAGTTTTTAAAGCATTTTATACGCGTTTGCATAAATTCTTCTTTCAGAACGTCTGTAATGGAGAGATACCTTAACACTGATTTTTCCTCTGAAACACAAAAACGAAAATTTAAATAAAATTGATTTTTTTTTTTGAGAATGGCCAACCCTTCTCTGCAGATATTGTTGCTTCTGTTTGGGCATTGTATATAGGCTACAAAATAATAATAATAATAATAATAATGTCTCCAAAAACTCCAAAATGTTTTTTTGTCATGTCTGTAACGCATGTGTATTCCCAAATCTAAAAAAGCCTATAAAACATCATAGACGGATCATACTGATGTCTGGACTCTGTTTGGGATTTAGTAAAACATAAAGAGATGGTTAAATATATTGGTTATGAAAAGGCTACATTCTGTGAGAATTTATATTTCATAGTCTAAAAAAAAAATATTGTTTAGACGAAACAAAATAAAATTAACGCAACAGTTTGCGAATTTATTTATTTATTTTTTTGAGTTAAGGCAACTTCCTCTTAAGTTATAATAACTAATAAACTATATTGCGCTATACATTAGCCAACATTTGAAGTGGATCAAAACCTTTCTTCAAAGTTGCCCTAAAACCAAAATGACGAGTTTCTATCTAAACCTGTTCTGCAAGTTTGATACCCTCATAAGACACTGTCCATACGAAAGACCAAGAGATTCACACATTTATATCAACCCCCACAAGCTATAGAGAACTACCCCAAAACCCCCTCCAGCTGAACTGAACTCGGTCTGTTTGTTGGCTGTGAGGAGCGGTGTTGTCATGTTACTGGGCTGAAACATGCCTGTACTCACAGCAGCCGTACTCTTTTTATTCATTATTTTCCCGCAGCCCATATTATTGTTTTCACAGGACCATAATAATAACAAATTATCAATTGATAATGAATCATTATTTTACGAAAATCATTGTTATTTGTGAACGTAGCGTTTGCGGAAGGCTTTAAGACCAAGCGGAATCCTCAATCAGCTGCTCCCGCTTCACAGCGAGCGGGACGAGCGCTAACTGACCCAGCTTCAAAGTCCGCAAGTTTTGATTTAACTAAATCAGTTTGAGCGAATACAACTTACTGATCATGAGCCCAACATTTAGCAAGACACAAAAACGTTCAGTCTACCTGAAGGAAGATGTATTTCATTGTAAGTTAATGCTGTTAAATAGAGAGTTAAATAGAGAGAGAGAGAGAGAGAGAGAGATAAAAAAACCCCGTGTTGGCTATTCCTAAACTTGGAGCTCATTATATTGAAGTACAAATCCAAACACCAGAAGCAAACTCTCAGTGTTCTTTCATTGAAAAGTATGCATTTTGTTTATTCACAGGCTATATGGTTGAAATAATATTTTAGTTCAAAACTTTAAGTGCCATTGTTTTAAAAAAAAATGCTTTATTGGCTAACATTTCATAGACCTTCAGTTGTTATGCTTTAAAATCCCATACCATTTGTAATTTCACAGTATTTTCACCTCCTAAATCACTAACCTTTAAAGTAACAATTCTATAATGGTAAAATTTACTCAGGCCGATGGCACTTTTAATTACATTGTTTTTTTGTTGTTGTTGTTTTTTTTTAGAATAATTGTAGCTTAAATAAATAGATGAAGCAAAACAAATATGAATAATATTTGGATCGTCCCTTATTTTTTCCCTTATTTTCTTAAAGAATAAACACTTATTTCTACAAGAATAAACATGATAACATATTATTAATTCATAGAAATAATTTAAGCAATTAAAGCCTGATAACATATTATTAATTCATAGAAATAATTTAAGCATTTAAAACCTTTTTTTAAAAACTTGAACTTCAATACTATTAAACTGACTTTAAAATCTCAAGGAGTTTATAAGTTAAAAAGGGTAAAATGTCACAGTGCATGTTAAATAGTCTAAATGAACTTGTGTTAACAATATAATTAGAACTAACAATATAATTAGATTTTTTTTTAAAATGAACAATTCCTGTATAAATGGGACAGCAACCTTTATATCAAAACATTTTTAAATCGTCCACAGCTGAGCAACGCGCGAGGCAGGTTGAGCGTGCGAAGTGAATGTGCTGCACAAAGTCATTTTCAGATACAATGATAAAAATAAAAAATAAAACCCTGGAGAGCCTAGATTAGGCCCAGACTCTGTTCCTAAGTATATAATAATTATAATTACCCCACAGTAACAAATTTTAACCGATTAATCGCATATTTTCGTTTGCTGCATGTTATTTAATTTTATTTATTTATTTATTTTTTAAAACAGGCTAAAAAATAAATTAAGTTTGTGAGAGGAAAAAAATATGTAAGTCATGTATAAGTTGCATTTTATTACATTCAGAAATAATAATGGCTTGCCTAATAATGTTATAATGCGCCAACAGGATATTTTTAGTTCTCTTCACTTTACAACAAATCCTTTAAATTTAACAAATTTATAAGAACAGAACAATAATTAAAAATATATAATTCTAATGGATAAATAAAATTGCAGTATATAATAATATAGGGTTTAGCTATAAACAAACAAAAAAAAAATAAATGAATAATAATTTTTAAAGCGAACCATAAGGTAAGGTTGGGCTCTCATTCGGGAGAAATCCAAACGTTTCCATATTTGTGATGTTGCCTATTTCAAGCTTAACTATTATTCATTAGGAAAAATAGGCTTTGTAGTTCACGCGTGTTTCAGTATCGACGAAAAAAAAAAAAAAAATCATAATTAACAAAAATATGCCAAAGTAGACCGCTGCTCGCCGCCGAATGGCACGGTGAACGGCTACTGTTTCAAATGAATGTGCGCCGAGGCACCAGCGCGATCAAACAGCTGAAACAGAGAATACAAAATTTATGGTCACACAGTAAAGGCATAATTCAAAAATGCAAAGTGTTAGCAGTTTGAAAAATCAAGAATAATAACAGAATTAATAATAATTATTTCTAAATGCTGGACCGTTCTCATTTCGATCTGCAAATGGAACCTGAAGGGATTTTTTTTAAACCAATAATGAACCGAAATGAAAACATTTAGCTTTTTATCCGTATATATAGGCCTTATTTAATGACTGTTTAATAACAATAGCAAGCATAAGATCCTTTGTGTAAAGGTCTTCTTTTAATTTTTGATGAGTAGACTGTAGCCTAAGACTATCCTACATTTTGAAATTAACTCACTGTTCATTTTTTAATGGTTTTTAAAGATGTTTAGTTTTTATATCATAATGTTATTGTTGTTTTTTACTTCCTCCTTTTATCTCATTTTACAATTACATTCAGTTCACAATCCGTCTCTTTGCGCCACCTGGCGGTAGTTTCGCGAATGAATTTAACACGCGACTGACTTGCAGTTAACGCCGCGACCCTGCGGCGGCGGTACGCGCGGGTAGTACCCCATTTTGGTTGTCTACCATCTGTATATGAAATGCAGACATACAATTTTATTCAGGGGAATGGATGTCCACATTGCTGACCTATTTGAAGTCCCTAAATGGAAACTAAGGGAACCTAGTTTGCCGGTAAGTTGCATAATGTGTTGACAAGTCCAGCAGATACACCTCTTTAAGTGAAGATATGTCCAAGGAGATCCAAAGACAATGTGGAATCTAAAGACATCATCATTTTGCCAGCATGGTCTAGGGGGTCACAAACAGCAAGCCACTAGATGCTTTGTGTACAGTTACATAGTTTTTTAGTTTTTCCTCTATTTTTAAACCAGTTGGTGCCCCTAAAGCTGACATTAATAGGGTATGTTCTTCACAGGTGTTATTAGTTGCTAAGAAGGAGGCTATTTTTCTGGACTCATTATGTCCAAATGGGTTTGGAGATACCGAACCATATTTAGGTTTGAAACACATAAGCAGAGGACATTAGCAAAGTTTGACCTGTGACCGATTAAGGCTAACACAGAGAACAGAAAGTGCATGTAGTTACATGCTACTATGGGAATTAAAGTTAATACATGATAGGGGGCGTTTTCTACATTTTTTTTTTTTTCATCCAGTTAAGCCTGAACAGCACTCTGAAAATCTTCAATCTGATGACACTGTGTAACAGCCTTAACAAATACAGATCATACTGAGTGAAATGGACTGATATCCTGTTCAGGCAAAGCCTTGTTAATTGGCTTTAGGATTGAGTAAAAGCCTTGTTCTCTGGCTTCAGTTTTGCATAATTTTTTTCCAGACAACTTGCAGGAGCAGTGGCTAATGGACCGTGGGTGGAGAAGACGGGCAAAGATTTTGAATGTAACTTTGCTTACTATGTAATTTTGACATTTCATTTTGCTCAGCGGACACTATATATGGTTGTCAACATCACATCTGAGTAACTGTA
>NC_056600.1:24705435-24737935 GCF_018340385.1 Cyprinus carpio | reverse complement strand
GTGAGAGGACAGTGGAGAGCTGACAGGAAAGCATTGGGTGGAGAGAAAGGAACAGGATCGGCAAAAGACCTCAAGGTGGGATTCAAACTTGGGCCGCTGTGAGCACAGATGACTATATGTCAACACACTAACCACAAAGCTATGGGTGCTGACCACACCATATTGTTTTATCTGGCCAGAGGAAAACTGTCCCTCCAACTGAGCCTGGTTTCTTCCAGGGTTTTTGTTACCCATTTCTGTCACCAGTGGAGTTTGGGTTCCTTGCCAATTGAATTTTGTTTGCGTAACTGACACACTGTTTTCCTGTTCAACACTGCAAAGCTGCTTTGACACATTCTGTATTGTTTAAAGTACTACAATTGTGGTCAGAATTGTTGGTACTCTTGGTAAATATGATCAAAAAAGGCTGTGAAGGTTACGAAGAGGGCATGACAACAGAGTTGGGGATCCAAATGCAGGCTTTATTCAAATTGTAGTCAGACAGGCATGGTCAAAAACAGGCAAACAATGATAGAAAGAGTAGATAGAATAGCATAGAAAGAGTGCAAAGAGCACTCCCTTTATAATCATTTTAGAGAGGTCACTCATCTTAGTTCATCTCACAAAGTTCTGTAATAAACAATTAATCTCTTATTTTTATTGTGTCTACACTTTGCTATAATGAGAGGATTCATGTACATGTAGAATTCATTAAAGTCCGACATGTACAGAAATCACACGCCTGCTGTATCTCCTGTAAATTAAGCAATCCAGGACAAACACAATTTTTCGATGATCTGAGCAGATTAAATTTCATTTGTTGTAATGAGATGGCAGCAGAAATCTTCTGTGGTAATGGCCAAATCACAGAACCTCAGCAAATAAATCTTCATGACTAGATAAAGTAAGTTTTAAAATCTGTTTTTGTTGTGGGTGGAATGAGCCCTCAAGTCCAAGGTGGTGTGCAGCTTAAACTCACATCGTCATAACACAATGTGGACAGACCATGTGGATAGGGTGTGGTGATTAGAGTACAGTGCATCTACTGTGACTGAATCATTTGTATTGTCTGTGACTGATTATGTATTATAACTCAGTTTGAGTGGAAGAACTTAGATTAGGTGAGACACTGGGGGAGAGTGGGGACAGTTGCAACGTGTGGCAGTTGCAACATTGCTGATTTATCCAATCAGGAATGAGCTGGAGTTATGACACTTCTACTGCACATGCTCAGTATGCCCCTCCTTCTTTCTGGAAGTTAACAGCCACATGTGAAACTACCTTATGGGAGAACTGAAATTCAACTAGATTTTTTTTTGTCATAATGTCTAAAATTTTTAAGCATTGATCTATATAATTTTTTTTGTTTGAATGTGCAGTTTCTTGGCTCTTAACAGACTTAGGTACAATGTGTTCAAGCTAATTTGTTAGGCTAGCATCACTAGTTTTAAGATGGCTGCTAGGGGGTGGGACAGTTACAACACATTGTTGCAACTGTCCCCACATGGTGTTGCAACTGTCCCTCATGACAATAATAATGACAATTAGATATTTTTTTTTATAAAAGGCAAATCAGTGGTTTGATAAAGAACATTTCAATAGCCAGGTGTCTTTTTTTAAAAGTCAAACTAGGCTGCAGTGTATCATACATTTTCTGTTCTGTTTTTTCAGTATGCCACGAAACAGGAAAAGGATAACAGATAGGGGTGTCCCTCTACCTATTCTGTCCTTAGCTGCTGCTGTAGTGAGCAATGACGGCAGGACAGTGAGGTCTGTGGCAAGAGTATTCAATTTGCCACACAACCCTCTACCGCTTTATTAAAAAGAGAGAGAGGTTAAGTCCTGGAGAGGAGATGAGGACAGGTTATTGGACCCCGAGGAGGGTCTTCTCAGTCCAACAGGAAGATAGCCTGGCAGAATACCTAAAAAGAGCAGCTGATCTTTTCTATGGTCTCAGCACTAAAGAGGTAAGCATGAGGAAGGTATTAAAGCAGAGTGTAGGCTTAAAGGGAGGGCTGGTAGGGAGAATTATATTAGAATATTGAGACTGTGAAATAATAAGATAAGAGAAATTACCCCATTCCACCTCCATTTTCATTTACCATCCATTTCGCAGGTTGGTCGATTGGCCTTCCAACTGGCTGTCTATTACAAGTGCTCCTACCCTGAAACCTGGAATGAGTGCTCCCTGGCTGGCCGGGATTGGTTTATGGGGTTCATGAAAAGACAGCCCAGTCTGTCTATACGGTGCCCTCAAGCTACCAGTCTCACACGGAACACAAGCTTCAACCGTCGCAATGTATCCTTGTTTTACGACAATCTTGCAAATGTGCTTGACAAATTTGAAGGGAAGGACATCTGGAATATGGATGGGACCGGGGTCACAACTGTCCAAGAACCAGAATATGTTGTTGCTGGGCGTGGCGTCAGACAGGTGGTGGCAGTAACCTCCGGAGAGAGAGGAAAACTGGTAACAGTTGCATGTGCAGGCAATGCATTAGGGAACATGATTCCACCCATGTTCATATTCCCGCGGGTTATCTTCAAGGACCATTTCATCTGCGATGGCCCGCCTGGATGCATTGGAGCCACCAATAAATCAGGGTGGATGATGGAGGACCATTTCCTTCAGTTCCTTAAACATTTCCACCACCACAAGAGGGCCTCATTGGATGCCAAAGTCCTCTTGATCCTTGATAATAATTCCTCCCATCTTTCTGTAAGATGAATAGATTTCTGCAGAGAAAATGGCATTGTCATGCTATCGTTTCCACCCCACTGCTCCCACAAATTACAGCCACTCGATCGTACCATTTATGGCCCCCTAAAACGTCATGTCAACACATTTTGCGATACCTGGATGAGAAGTCACCCAGGCCTGACGATGTCCATCTACGACATTCCTGGAATTGTTAGGTTGGCCCTCCCATTGGCTGGAACACCAGGCAATGTGCTGAATGGCTTTAGCAGCACTGGAATTTGGCCTTATAACTGAGATAAATTCAAAGACAGTGACTTTGCACCATCTTTGATGACAGACCGGCCGCCACCACCAGTTCTTCCAGAGCAAGCTGTGACATCTGCTTCTTTGGAAGTTTCTCCAGTGCACGCAGGGACTTCTGCCTCTTCTGCAGTTCCTCCAGTGCAAGCTGGGAGTCCTACTTCTTCTGCAGTTCCTCCAGTGCAAGCTGGGAGTTCTGCTTCTTTTGCAGTTCCTCCAGTGCATGCTGGGAGTTCTGCTTCTACAGTTCCTCCAGTGCAAGCTGAGTTCTCACCTGAGACTGTTAGACCTCACCCCAGAGCAGGACCATGGAAGATAGGCCAACGAAAGCAAACGGTATGAAAAAATGCAAATCGGCCATCTTGACAGACACCCCCGAAAAAGAGGCTTTGGAGAGGGAGAAAGCAAAAGTTAAGAGAAAGCCAAAAAAAGTTAAGAGAAAACTGACAAAAAAAAAACACTGGAAACAAGCCAACAAACCAAAACCGAGAAGAAAAATCATACAGAGAAGGACAGTGACACTGAGAAAGAAGAAGATCTTTGCATTGTCTGTTTGGAGAGCTACTCCAGACCGAGCAAGGTGTGGCTTCAATGTTGGCAGTGCAAGGCATGGGCTCATGAAGCCTGCACTGATGGTGGTTCCATTTACGTTTGCCACAATTGTGAGTCAGATGGGGAATTGTGAATACTTGATGCTATGAAATAATCAGTTTGTGTTATTTTGGTGGTGTTATGAAATTGTTAGGGCCTACATAAATCTGTTTGTGGCATTGACAATGGTGTTACATGGTTGTGTACTTGTTTTTTTTACTTTAACAAGTTAACTCAGTGAACTCTGGTCTCAAATAAACTAAAAAAAGGTTTGAAAAATGATGCCGAAGTATAAGTTTTATTACATCCATATATGGGGACAGTTGCAACATTTTTCAAGGTCCATTTAAGTACAAATTACTTTCATATTATCACATGTACACATGTTGCAACAGTATGGGCAGGTAGGTGATATAAATGGGTTTAATATATGTGTATATATAAATTGGTTTAATATATATATATATATATATATATTTGTCTTTCTAATACAAACAGTCGCTGAGAAACTGAAGGAAATGTAAAAAGTGTTGCAACCGCCCCCACTCTCCCATACTCAATAAGATATGTACAACATACACACAGTTTCCAGTTTATTGGGAATACCTAACTAAAACTAGTGTGAGTGTAGGTGATCCAATTGAAGATGTAGTTTGTGCTGCTACAATATTGATGACTACTACTCTGTTTATATCAGTGGCAGTGCTGGTAGGCATTTTAAGTTTTAGAGAGGTAGGATTTTTAAAAATATATATTTTATTATATGCTATCAGTGTGCAGATTGCAGATTTGTTTAAAGCCCATGTTGCAGGTTGACTACCACTGTCGATTAATGGGTACATAAATCACTCAAGATATGTATATCATTTTTAAAATGTCTCAAAAATGGTCTTAAAGACCAGTTTTTTACGTTTTTGTTATTAACGGGTTTTTTTACGCAATTCGGTGATGACGTCACATTGGGGAGAAGTGGAGGAAAGGTAGCAATAAATAGCACACAAAGACAAAACACGCAGCATGCAGAAAACCACCACCAAATGAACAGACAGGAAGGAATAAAAATAATACAACTAAAACAACAAAAATAAATACTTACAACTAAATGATTGGACCTGTCTGGGAGGAAAAAAAAATAAAAATGTTAATTAGATTTGTTGTAGCGTGACTGCTGGGCTAGATAGAGGCTGATGGCCTCCTCCTTAGGAATTTGTTCGAATGATTTGGCGATGGGGGCGGGTGCACAGGCTGACAGACTGGCGCTAACCTCTTAAAGAGCCTTTGGTGATTGTGTGTAGCTCTCCCGAAGGGCCTCGTTTAATGATGTTGCATAACCTGCAGACATAATAAATATAATAAAATACTGTATAAAGACTGCTGTCACTGATCAGATGTCTCATTCGCCATATCAAAATATGATACAACTGCATGATATGGCTTACCGTATGAGGCCTTCTCTTTGATGGGACGCACTACATAGGCACCTTTTCTAAACCGTGGGTATCGCACGCAAAACTTCTCCATTCCATCGCTTCTTCGTGCTGTCTCTCTGTTTGCATTGAAGTTATAATGTAGTGCCGCTAAGAGAAGCCTACAGAATAACAAATTTGAAAACACCTTTGAAACAAAAATCTTGTGTGTGTATGATAAAATACTGCATTATCTATTCCATTGCACAGCACTGACCTGCTATACATGCCCAGGTATGAAAATCCAGTGTGCTTGGGTGCGAAGTGTAGGATGAGGGAGTGGAAGGCTTCAAGGGAGAAAGTCTGGTGCTGTGGAGACAGCTGTCTCACATCCTTCAGTAATGACGTCTTTGTGACGATGCTTTCCAGTTTTATTGCTCCCATTGAGCCTGCAAAGACCAAGATATGTAGGCAGACAGACACACAGACAGACAGACAGACAAATAGACAGAGAGAGAGACAGACATATTTTTGTTTTCAATGGAAACACACATGAGATTATCCTGCATAGGAATTATAGAGCATGCATAATACTGCATACTGTGTACTGTACCTGGTTCCAGCCACTCTTTATCACGTTGATCCCCCTCCAGAGGGGGATGAGCGCAACTGGAAACAGGCAGGGGTGTCATGGTCGTGGATGTCCTGGATATGATTGACCAAGCTTCTCCATTTGGCCTCCATCACAGCTGGGTTGCCATCTGGGGTTGAGGCTGCTGTCCAGTAAAGATGGTTTACTATAGCTGGCCTCCACAACTGCAGCTGGTCACACTGCCTGTCTTTTGAGGCTGTATCCAAGGCCTTCCCCAGACCTGGTTTAGACAAATGGTATTAATTGAAATGCAATAACAAAAACTGCTTCAAGGTTCCAACAATGGATACATACTTTTCCCAACGTGCCACACATCAAAATAATGCTGTGTTCCCTCAGGGCACAGCTCTTCTCTCACCCATTTGGCAACCTAAAGAGTAGAAAGCAACCTTTGTGGATGCTTGCACTGTCTGGCCATCAGTGCATCAGCAAAAGTACAAACATCAACCTCAGTGCAATTAAAAAAATCTACATTCTACATCTATATTGTATTTACCTGGCGATGTCTGTCTGTGATAAGGGTTGACAAATGCAGGTCCTGCCTCCTCAGTAAGCTGATGCTGCGCTTGAGCCCCTCAAGCTCACACCAAGAGCTGTTGGGGACCTCTGAGCTCTCCAACATGACATAACAGTGTAAGTGTAGAATGTTTGTGGTGGTGAAGGAGGCGTGAAGGAACCAGAGGGTTGCTGGTCCAAGCATTATAATGATAAAAGACATGATAAAGCCCTATGCATGGTTGTAGTAGTGGAAAAGTGCTATATAAGTTGCAGTCCACAGAGTTAATTTCTTTGTCGTATAACATCAGGCTTACCTGAACAAGTTGCACATCCACCACCTTGTTCACTCTCTCCTCTATCAACGAGTATGAGCCGTACTTTGCAGAGTGCCCTGGAGAATCTGACCTGGGGATAATTACAAATTTGAATTATGTTTCAAGTTTTTATTAACCAGTGTCTGTAAAGACAATCCACCATGCCACCTGCAATATAGAATCCAGGTTGTATGTAAAATTATAGTAATGACATAGAATAAACAATTCTGCTTTACCTGCAGTCACCAGCAACAACTAGGCCTCCATCCATTGCCCTGAGGTCACTCAGATTCTTGGCCTGATCATTCTGCCAGGCCTGAATGATGATAGGGGTTGTGTAATGGCGCTGATGACGAAAGTAAGTGCTCACGCTGATGCACTGAAGGCCAAACAGGGTCATCATTCGCAATGTATGGGAGGCCAAACATCCAGTAAAATGAATGGCCCCACTTAAAAGGAGGTTGCAGGCTGCCATATTCCTGTGTAGGATTGGCTGGTTTTGCCAGAAACGCTGGTAACCACATGATGCACAGACCTAGATATGTAAAAAAAAAAAAAAAAAAAAAAAAAAAAAAATCAACAGTACATCAGGATTCAGTATAGAGTAAGTACTGTACACTACTGGTCAAACGTTTCTTGTTTTCAATGGAAACACAAATGAGATTACCCTTCATAGGAAATATAGCAAGCAGGACATGATGACATTGTCAGAGT
Source organism: Cyprinus carpio (assembly GCF_018340385.1). NCBI lineage: Eukaryota > Metazoa > Chordata > Actinopteri > Cypriniformes > Cyprinidae > Cyprinus > Cyprinus carpio. The sequence goes on along the minus strand of NC_056600.1, from coordinate 24,730,780 downwards.
AAGAAATAATGATTTTAATCTAAATTTGTGAAAACAAAACCCTACCTGCTCTATTTTAATGAATGTTCCTCCCTGCTGCACTATGTTGGTTTTAAATTATCTCACTTTTGGTGGGGGTGACAAGTTTGAGATGGCTCCTCCTCACACAATTCCTCCTCATCCTCGTCAGACATCTGGTCTTCTGGCACCCATGATGAATCACTGATGATGACAGAGGGATCCTCTTCTTCATCAGTTTGTTCAGGACTAGTGAGGGGGGTGGAAGTTTGCATCCTGAAAGTCGTTTGAGTCCCCACACTGACCATCTTGGGCTTTAGGTTCACCTGCACAGCTGTGGCAGAGGCAGTAAACATACCCACACATATGACAATCATGGCAAATCTAAGAGGTTATGTTTTGGTGTAGGCTATGTTTCAATTTCATCAACATGTATGGAAATGTCCTGCATGCATAGAATTTGGCAACGTATGTTTTAGACAACATATCAACCACTCAAACATTAAATCATCCCAGAAATACCCAAGATTTACCGTGAGACATTCCATGGGGCTTCAAATTACATTGTGTCACTGTGTCACAAGTGGTGGAGGAGGGCAAGGGGTCATCCATCGTAGCACCGACACTGTCCGCAGTCTCCTGCGTCGAGGCATCTGTCAACATCTTGCGCAAAGAAATCCAAAATGGTCAGCAACACGATCACGGTTAAGTACATATGAAAGAAAACCGTAATAGTCAATTTCCATCCACTTTAAATCAAGCATCTAAATCAAACACACACACTGTTGTGAAAGTCGCTTGATTATCACCAGTGATCCAAACACTAACTTTAGCCAAGGCGCTATCTAGCTAAATATGACGAGCTTCTGGACATTGCACTTTTATTTTGGTTCATATTCATGAATCACGAAATGTGCTTTTCTGATGTCAGACTGGGGTGCGTTTCCCAAAACCATAGTTGCTAACCTGTTAGCAACTTAGTTGGTTGTCAATGGGAAATTGCATTGCAACCAAAAAGGTGGTTACTTAGTTAGCAACTATGGTTTTGGGAAACGCACCCCTAATCATGACTGTAGTGGAGGAGAAACAAGGTATGTTAGTATACACAGGGATAGCTAATGTAAACATAAGCATGAGGCTTACCGTAGCCAGCTCTCGCTTGCGGCGGGCGGCACCAATGTTGGTGCTTCTCGCTCTTGGGGCAGGGCAGGCAGAGAGGTGCGTGTGCACAGACGGCACCGCGGTCGGAATAAGCTGTACCCGGCCCAGCCTCTTCAGCCCAAGAGAAACCATCCTGATATCCCCTGGGTCGTAATCCTCCTCCCTGAAATGCGCGCTGCAGATCTTGGAGTTTGTGGTGACGGAGGTCATTGAAAAATTTGCCCGCCTAACACGGACAAATTGTACGCACTGTCTGAGGGTTGCCTTGTCCTTCATAGGGAAGCCATGGACCCTATGTCCTGTTTGGGTGGAGTTTTTACACCCAGCACAAACACAGTAGTTCATCATTGTCAATCTAACGTTACCTACTATATATTTATATCTATCTAGCTGCTAGCTATCTATGCTAACGTTATGCTATCTGGCTGTCTGCCTATCTCTCTCTATACTAGCCTATATATCTATCTATCTATCTATCTGTCTGTCTGTCTATCTATCTATCTATCTATCTATATCTATGTGTTTATCTATTTATCTATAATCTGCGCTATCTGAATGCTATCTGAATAATCTCGTCTACTACTCGTCTCTCTAGTCACTCTCAATACTCTCAAGGCGGGCTTTGGTAAATTCTCTCCCCAATGTGACGTAATGCAATGCATTGTGGGGGAAAGGAGAATCGTTGCAAACCGCTGTAAGATAGTACCTACTTTTTCGTATTATATTCCGCTTTGTGATACCCAACAACATAAAATACAATGGATAACAGTTTAAATGTTTATTACCAACAAGCAAATTGCACAAATTCGTTGAAAAATTAACCATGCAACACGGCCTTTAAATAACCAAATGTGCAGTGGTGGATGCATGTGGTTACTGAGTGCATGTCAGTTCAGAAAATGCTGAGTGTTTTATGAGAATTACAATAATTACGACTTATTGTGTTATTATTAATGTTATTGTGGCTAACAGTTAATTTAATGTGAATTCAGCTATTTGTTAAACAGTGAACATGGATGTAAATACACTGCACTCAAATATAAAAAGTAAGTCAATTGTTTAATTTCAAATCCAGTGCAGTGAAATACAAAGGACACATAATACCCCAGCATTGTATTTTTAAGTGCGTGTGTGTGTGTGTGTTCTTGGGAAGTATACAGTTCTATATGCAGTCCAGAAACTTTGTTTTAAATACTGTTTTATACAGTGTTTTAAAATGTGACTCTAAATGCACTTTAATTACTTTTGTACATTAACTTCATGTGCTTTGTGTCTTATTAAATTTATTTCTGAAAAACATGATTTGAATTGAGAACGTTTGAAATGTATTTGTCATGATTTCTGTTAGTTCGGACTTTCTATTTGCACCATTTTCACAGTTTTGTTAGTTGTCATGGTTATTCATTTGATTTCGTCATTCTGTTCAGGTGTGTGTCTGTAGTGTCCTCATTTGCTTGTGTATTTAAGTTGCTCTCTTTCTGTTCCTTATTGTGGTGTGTTATTGTCTGTTCTTTATCCCATCCCTGACATCTGCCCACCGCCAACGACAAGCCATCACAATTAGGAGTGAGAGTACTGAGGATCGCCCCGGAGCCAGAGCCTCATGCGATGTCTGACCAGGTGTGTGAGCTGGCAATGAAGCCTGCTAAGGAGAATGACACAGTGGAATGTGAGGGCCTGGAGGAAAGCCTCGCCCACTGAACCACCACTGAGGATGAGCTGAGGTTGAGCTTAGTGGAATTATATGCAGACATGCCAGTTCTCCTCCTGCCAGAAAACACCATCCCATCCCAGTCTTGAACTCCAACCTCCACTCCCCTGTCACCTTGGCTCCTCAATCCCACCTGTGCTGACTCCTGTCAGTCCCTCAGCTCATCCTCAGCTTTCCATTTGTGGAGCAGATTCGCTTCTGGTCTGTCAGTCTCCCGATCTCCGTCTCTAACTGCGAGATACGGACTCCAACAGCTCTGCCGGGCTCCCTCGTCCCTCTGGCTCTGCCTTAGTCAGTCGTTGACCTGCCCTTACCTCGGGACTGCTCTCCTCCGGCTTCACCTCATACTTCCGTATATCTGGCTCAGTTGGGCTTCTCCTTCCAGCTCCACCTTGGTCCCCTGTCGCTCCAGCGTAGCATTCCAGATCCCTGCCTGCATCTCGGTTGCCTGAGCCATCTGCTCCGCCTTGGCCCTCCGGATACTCTGTATCGCCCTGGCTCTACAACTCTGTCTCCACCCTGGGCTCCCTTACCACCAGCTCCGCATCCATCAGTTGACCCCCTGGAGTCATCAGCCCTTCCTTCACCATGGCTCATCCCTCCATCGGCTCCACAGTGGGCCACCTTCTTGGCTGTGGTATGGGTCCCGCTTGGTTCCTGCTGCTCCTGGCTACTCCCTCTGTCTGCACATCCCTGTATGTTGTTTGTTGTTCTGCTCCTGCTCGTCCGCCTACCTGCCAAACCTCCTCCTGCAGCTCTCCACCGGGAGTGCCATCCCTTCACCATCTCATCACAGCACGAGGTTGCACCTTCTGGGAGGGGGCGTTCTGTCATGGTTTCTGTTAGTTTGGACTTTCTGTTTGCACCATTTTCACAGTCTTCTTAGTTGTCATGGTTATTGATTTGATTTTGTCATTCTATTCAGGTGTGTTTTGTTAGTGTCCTCATTTGCTTGTGTATTTAAGTTGCTCTCTTTCTGTTCTTTATTGTCCGGTCAGTGTGTGGATGTGTTACTGTTCTCCCTTTGTGGATTATTAACCTTTGAATTTATTAAAGATTCCTTCTACGTTCATCTTCATGTGCTCGTGTGTTTCATAGCAGCCATCCATGACAGTAATTTTTTCACACATTTACATTGGTATTTAAGAATTTGTGGTGTTTTAAATTAAGCAGTGCTGCCAGCAAGTTACTGTAAACAGTTTTTGGCAATGAGTTACTGTAAAAACCCTTTGAAATGTCTAACCTACCATACAGGATAGTATTACTGTACACTCAAGTTACATTTATGCATTTAGCAGATGCTTTTATCCTAAGCAACTTAAAGTGCATTCAGGCTATACATTTGTGTGTATTTGTTCCCTGGGAATTGAACCCACAACATTTTGCCCTAATGCAATGCTCTACCACTGAGCCATAGGAACACAGTCAAATTTTTATTGTTGAACATTGTTTAGGTTCTGAATATTAATCTGAAATTTTTGCCTCTACAGCAATAAATATGAGTGGAATTTAACTGTGCTACCAGTGACATTCAAATGTTTAAATTTAAGTAAACTAAATGTCCACATCCAATTATTCCTTTTTCCTCAGCATTAGAAAACATCTAGAAAGCTTAAGCCCCTTTCACACTGAACGTTGGACCCAGAAAATTGCCGGAACATTGCCGGGTCGCCTTCTGTGTGAACGCAAACATGTTGATTCCGGGATTGATCCCGGGTCGGGGACGTAGTAACATTGCCGGGTTCAGTCCCGGAACGAGCGCTGTGTGAACAAAAGCCAGAACTAATGCCGTGTCGTAGTGATGACACACGCTATCGCACGACTCTTTTAGCGTGTTATGAAGGCAGATCAACGTTCGCGACGAAACAAATACGTGCAAACTGTAACAACGCAGAGATCAGTTAGTTCCTCACTTTTATGAGCTGAAGCTGAGATCGTTCGCCAGCTTAAGTGAAAGTTAACGTGCCTAGAGTTTTCGACTCATACATTACACGTAACATCCTGATGTCACGTGTCTTTACGGGACCTTTACGGGTTGTGTGTGAACGCACACACATATTCCGGGTAATCACTGGCAGTGTGAAAGGGGCAAAATCTAGCAACCTGGGAACAATTGCCGGGACACATTACCCGTGTATTTTCCGGAATCGCAGTGTGAAAGGGGCTATAGTGTATACTTCCAGGTTATGTGTTGCTACTGCTGTGCAGTCACTTTGTGACAGGTTCAAGGCGTGTTCTGTCATGGATTTAACAATGACTTTCACCATGTATCTGTGATTTTCTGTCTCTGGCTTCTTACCAACATGGGTTATTTCCTGCTATATTGATGCTTAAGGCCACACAGTTGGTTCTGATCCAACAGGACCAAATTTTGTGGGTGTGTGCTGAAAGGTTTGCCTGTTTAGGCAAGGCAAGCTTATTTATATAGCACATTTCATACATAATGATAATTCAAAGTGCTTTACATAAAAGGAAGTAAAATAATCATAAAAAATCACAACAATAAAACAGGGAACTGAAAAACTTTAAAATGATTTAGAAATTGATTTCAAATGAATTTAAAACAGTTTAAAAATGTAAAATTATTAAACATAAAATACAGTGCAATCAGTTCGGACAGGACAGTGTTCATTCAATAAATGCACAGCTAAACAGATGCGTTTTGAGTCTGTATTTAAATATGGTTAATGTTTTAGCACATCTGATCTCTACTGGAAGCTGATTCCAACTGCGGGCAGCATAATAGCTAAAAGCAGACTCCCCTTGTTTTGTGTGAACCCTTGGTATTTCTAACTGACTCAATCCTAATGATCTGAGTGGTCTGTTAGGTTTATATTCAGTGAGCATATCTGCAATGTATTTAGGTCCTAAGCCATGGAGTGATTTATAGACAAGTAAAAGTACTTTAAAATCAATCCTAAATGTAACTGGAAGCCAGTGTAAGGACCTGAGGACTGGTGTGATATGCTCAGATTTTGTGGTTCTAGTCAGAATCTGGCAGCAGCGTTCTGGGTGAGCTGCAGCTGTCTAATGGTCTTCTTGGGAAGGCCGGTGTAGAGACCATTACAATAGTTCACCCTGCTTGTGATAAATTCATGAACAAGTTTCTCCAAGTCTTGACTGGAAACAAAACATCTAATTCTTGCAATGTTTTTGAGATGATAGTATGCTGCTTTAGTTACTGCTTTTACATGACTACTGAAATTAAGGTCTGTCTCCAGAATTACACCAAGAGTCTTGACATGATGTTTGACCCCTAGAGTCAAGGTATGCATTCACCTTGAGAACTTTATCTTTGTTTCCAAATGCAATGACTTTTTCTCCTTGTTTAACTGAAGAAAGTTCTGGCATCAATGCATTGGCAGAAGGAGTCAATGGGGCTGTAGTCATTTGGCGATAAGGCTAGGTAAATCTGGGTGTCATCTGCATAGCTGTGATAGGCAATTTGGTTCTTTCTCATTATTTGACTTAGTGGGAGCATATGCAGGCTAAACAAGAGCGGTGCAAGAATTGAGCCTTGTGGGACTCCACATGTCATGGACGTCCACTTAGACTTGTGCTCTCCTATACTCACATAATAACCTCTCCCTTCTAAGTATGACCTGAACCATCCCAAAAAACTCGACCCAGTTTTCTAGTCTCTCAAGAAGTATGTTATGATCGACAGTGTCAAAGCAGCACTAAGATCTAGTAGTACCAGCACTGATATTTTGCCAGAATCAGAATTAAAGTATATTATTGATCTTCACAAAAATGAAGGATGCAAACTCATTGCATTTGCTGTCGGAGAGCATTTCACTGGCAATCTGACTTGGGGGGTTTGTCAGTCTCTCAACAGTAGCAGTAGCAGAGTGTGAGTGTTGTTTAAGTTACTGTTTATGAGGTTTGAGAAGAAGGTCTGTTTGGCTGTGGCTAGTTCCACATTGAAAGCATGAAGGCTGTCTTTATAAATGCTATAGTGAATTTCAATTTCCGTCTTTCGCCACATCTGCTCAGCTTTTCTGCATTGTCTTTTAATACTCTGAACTGCTGTTGATTTTCTCCAAGGTGATTTTTGTCAGCCAGTCTTCTTGCTGACCTTCATAGGAGCAATATCATCAATAATATTCTTAACTTTTGAGTTAAAGGAATCAAGTAGAAGATCAACAGAGTCTGCAGAAATGCTTGCTGTTAAAGATATAGCCTCCATAAATAGCACACTAGTGTTCCCGTTAATGCCCCTCTTTCTGACAGAAACAGATCTAAATTCAGTGGTAACAGAAATCAATAAATCAAAGAAAATACAGAAGTGCTACATCCTTAATAACAATGGATGAAATGTTTAGACCCCTACTGATGATTAAATGTAGAGTGTGTCCACCTTTGTGTGTGGGTTCATGCACATGCTGAATCAGGTCAAAAGTGTAAAAAATAGTTGATTTTTTTTTTTGTAGTTTTGATTTCTGCATTATCTGTATAAATATTAAAATCCCCTGCAATAGCAAAACAGTCAAACTCTGAGGAAATCATTTATAACAGTTCTGTGAACTCTTCAACAAAGGCTGGAGAGTATTTTGGAGGCCTGTAAATAATGATAAACAGAATGCATGGCGCACCTTTCAGCACAATCCCTAGATATTCAAAAGACAAGTACTGACCAAATGTAAACTAAATGTGACACTTGCTTGCATTAATACAGCACCTACACCTCCGCCTCTCCTAACAGTCCTGCAGACACTTATAAAATTAAATTTAGGATGGGCTGCTTCATTGAGGACTGTTGCACTGAAGCTGTCTTCTAGCCATGTTTCGTTTAGAAACAAAAAATACAGGTTGTTTGTGGTTATTAAGTCACTGATCAGAAATTATTTTTTAAATTTTTTAATTTGTGAGCGAATGTTTAAAAATGTTTACAAATTTAGAAAAACCTTGATGCCGTTACTTTGTGTCTCAGCAGTCTTAGTTTGATACATAATCAAAGGCCGCAGATTAGATGGGTCAGCCGTACAGCTTGAGAAGGCCTTAGACTTTCTATCACGTGATAAAACAGAAATAGAGAAAGCTACAGGCACACTGGGTTCCCGCTTGTTCTGTAAACATTTGTGCCATTCAGGTTAAGTAGATTGGCACACACTACTGAAGATGACAGAGGGAGAAATACATATTGTCTTTTAGCACTCTTGAACCACGTTTGTTTGGGTGGAGGCCATCCAGTTTAAACAGCTGTCTATGGCAGGGGTTTTCAACCTGTGGGGCGCACCCCCCTGAGCATCAGTTAATTCAGAGAAATTCCCTTGAGGATTTATGAATATGAGTTAGCAAATCTTTAGCCATCCACTAGGGTGCAATCTGACTCCAACTGCTAGTTGACACAGTTGACACAGAGAAGAGCTGGCTCGAGTATCAGTCATGCTTATTGACAGTGTAAGATGATTAACGGTTAGCCATGTCGGAAATCCAACCACGGTTACGCAAGTTGTTATCTCAGAAACACGCTCAGCCATCGCACTGAATCATGTAAACTGGTTATACATTTATGTTTCGATATAATTACGAACGCTATACCAGGGGCGGTTCTAAACCCTTTTTAGGTGGGTTTCAGCCCCCATCTGATCTTAACGATCAGGCCAGTGCTGCTTCCTTAAGAAAGTTTTTCATTCTCACTATTTAAGTCTTGTCAGTTTAAACACTAAAGTAATTTTAAGCCATTTAAGCCCAAGACATCTCAATGCGGTAATTTACTCACTTGCTGTGATAAACCGTTTCTATGCGCACCGCGCACGCACACATTTGAAGTGCACAAACAGATAGCCTTCTCAGACAGTAGGTGAATACCAATGGTTGTCTTTATTGGAAGTATTGGATGTATTTGATTTATTGGATGGTTGCTTTAATGAATGTTTTGTGCTTATGTTAATAAAGTAATTGAAAATTGGCGTGAGTGAAATTAGACAAACTTGGGGGGGCGCATGTACTAAAAGGTTGAAAACCCCTAGTCTATGGCCCCAGAAAAGATTGTCGATGAAGTTGACTCCTTTTATACTGCAGGTTTTTTTGTAGCCATGTATTAAGCCCAAGCAACCGTAAAAACATGTTAGTTCCCCTTGATGGGGAAGGTCCACTGATGAGCGACTGAACTTCAAGACTTTTTTAAGTGTTTCAAAGAGTTCACTGAAATCCTGCTTAAGGAGTTCTGACTGCTCTTACTGAATATCATTCTTCCCCACATGGATGATGATTTGATTTGCAGTCTTATGCTTCATCAGAATGTTCCGAAGTTCCCTGTTCACATCAGAATCGGTTGCTTGAGGAAGGCAGCATGTTGTTGTAGTCCTGCTACTGAAGTTTCTTATAATGGAGTCACCCACTATCAGAGTCCTGGGCTCGGCTGTGCTCTGAGCTGAATGCTGATGTCTGCTTGAACTTGAGCACCTGTTAGTAGCGATGTTAGCTGCTGGCTGATACGATCCATGTTTAATCACATTTGGGGATTCCTCACCCACATTCATTAAAGGGGCGGTCACACTGCACTTTTCGTTCCATTGACTTCCATTCATACGCATGCGAATGCGTCAGACCGGAAACGCAAGCTCATGTGAAAAATTTTGCATTTCGCTGCGTTCCAAAGTTCAAGTTTGGTGAACTCTGACCTGCGAATTTGCATCACGTGAAGACGTGTGACCAGTAGATGATCGATACGTCACTGCGTGACCTCTCTGTACAGAAATTCAAAAATGGAGGAAGCACTAATTTTATAATATATAAAATTATATATTATATAATATGTCAAAGTTTACTTTATTTTGCTATACTCACTTACACAAATTAACTATAGTGTCCTGCACCCACTAGTAAAAATATATTAAAAAGGTCTGAATAATTTTTGATTTGACTGTGTGTGTGTGTGTGTCGACTTCCCAAACAGACTTCAAAAGCAAACTCTGCTGCATGAACTTGGCAATATTCTTTTATTTTTCAGTTGAAACTGAGCGGCCAGGTCCCTGTATGAGGCACCAGCAGCCAGGGCACCACTGCATCTAAAAAGAAAAAAAGAAAATCAAGTGCCATGGATGAATTTGAAAGTGAAATAATGTCCATTGTAAAAGAAAAGAGAAAAGAGGATGATGTAAGCAGCTTCCTCAACTGCATTCACCCAGCTCTCTCCCGTCTTCCCAGGGAAACCAGGAGTTCACTACAAATAAAGATACTGCAGTTGATACACGAGGCTGAGTACAGTGTCAGTTCACGAACATGATCTTTATAGTAATAGCTCACTCAAAAATGAAAATCTACTCTCCCTCAGTCCATCCAAGATAAGTTTGCTTCTTCATCGGAACAGATTTGGAGAAATTAAGCATCACATAACTTGCTCTGCAAAGGATCCTCTTCAAGCAGCTAACTTGTAGATAATTGTGATGTTTTTATCAGCTGTTTGGACTCATTCTCTCCATTGCTGAGCAAGTGATGTGATGCTTAATTTCTCCAAATCTGTTCCGATGAAGAAACAAACTCATATACATCTTGGATGGCCTGAGAGCGAGTTTAATTTCATTATATTTTCATTTTTGGGTGAACTATTACTTATGTTTTATAAGTTTCTTATAAGTTCTCGTGTGTTTTGAGTGCATTAAGTTGTTTTTGAGTGCAATTACGGAGTGGTTCACTCCAAAATGAACATTGTCAATTAATTCTAAAAAATATTATTCCTTAAAGAAGATGTGGTTTTCCAAAACAGGTTCTAAGAAGTTCTAATAAGTTGCTATCTTTTCCTGCTGTTATGCAGGAATTGTTGTTTTTGAGAAAACAATAAAACCAGTTTCCTGATTCATTACTTTGTCTTTTTGCTAAGTGTACTTGAACATTTTCTTAAAACTATCACTAAGCTTTAGCATCGCTGACAATACATTTCAAATGATTCGACAGCATTTTTGGAGATCCCAACTGTAAACATACCATTGTAGTGGAGATGTTCTTGATGTCTTGGTTGTTGGACACAGCTGATAATATCCATCATGAGTAACACATCTGCTGTAAACACAAGGATTTTTTTTGACTATAAACAAACATGGCAATATGCATTTTGCATCAATGTACCCAAAGGATAACTTGCATTCTATCAAAAATTTAATATGTGCATTTAAAACATGTTGCAAGTCTACATGTAACATTTTTGTTGTGTGCAGATGTAACCCTTAATGTATTGACTGTGATATTGAAGTGGATATGAAATGGGAATTTTTATGTTGATCTGGAATTAGTCTTTTTTTGTTGTGCTGGACTAAGGAACTGCACCACACGGGGAGTTGAAGTATTCCCTATACTTCTCCCTCACAGCTAGGGCCTCCCGCGACGCAGTGTTGCTTCCCATCCTTCCAGCTGCATTCAGTGCAGTACTTGGGTCAGCAGAACCAGTGGTGGAAGGAGAATTAATATCCCATAACTTCACAATAATACAACAATTTTAACTCAAAATTTGACAATTAAATGGTGAAAAGCAGGTGGCCTGGTAAATGAATCTGGCCCCAAACTAGTTTCTATCAAAATTAGTGTGTAATGTTTTTTATTTTATTTTATTTTTTTAGCATTTGCAGACATCATAACATAAAATATATTGATGTTAAAGTACTCATCTTAAACAGATCGCCAGGCGTTCTGCTGGACCTATTGCCTGACGCAGTGTGGTGTCCTGCCTCTCAATCAGTGGAGCGATCATACGCAGCAACCAATCAAAATAGGCAGGACAGAGCCGAAAGTACTCCTTGTGGCGATCCTCATCCAGCCGAAGCTCCTGAATTAAAGAATGTAATTCACCCCGTTCATTCCGAGTACGTAGAATAGGGTGAACCCACAGCCTTCTCCTTTCCAGACGCTTTCGACGCGTCCGCAAAAGACACAGAACAAGCACATCGGAATCCATGTTGTGATGAGGGGAAACCTTGGCGTGTGATGTCATATCCTGCTCCCGCTCATAGTCGCAGTGGCGTCCAAAAAAATTTTGCATGCTCAAAGTCTAGTGTGACCGCCCCTTAATGCTTCAAATCTGTTCTCAAGATGTATAGGGGGTGGTAGAATACCAGTGTTTGCAAGCCTTGTCATAGCCGAATCTTGGGAAAAAGATGCTACTGCATCTATATGAGATACTTTTGACAATCTGATGTCTCAAGTACCTTTGTGTCTCACTCTCTGTTTGTACCATCAATTAGTCTGTTGATCAGTTTCGGCTTGCTCCTCTACACTTGGTATAAACTGTTGAGATTCACTAGATTCATAGGACTCACCGGCTGTATGCTGAGGGGGTCCATGATGACGATCTGCTGTGTTTTCCGCCTGCTTTGGAAATCTAGCAAATAACTTTGTTTCAAGAACCGCAATCCTTTGTAGAAGTCTGTGGCATTCATGCAGCAAATAGATTCCACAAGAGGCATTTTCACTCCTGTCTGTTTGAATTTACAGTCGTGGCCAAAAGTTTTGAGAATTACATAAATATTAGTTTTGAAAAAGTTTGCTGCTAAACTGCTTTTAGATATTTGTTTCAGTTGTTTCTGTGATGTACTGAAATATAATTACAAGCACTTCATATGTTTCAAAGGCTTTTATCGACAATTACATGACATTAATGCAAAGAGTCAGTATTTGCTGTGTTGGCCCTTCTTTTTCAGGACCTCTGCAATTCGACTGGGCATGCTCTCAATCAACTTCTGGGCCAAATCCTGACTGATAGCAACCCATTTCTTTCATAATAACTTCTTGGAGTTTGTCAGAATTAGTGGGTTTTTGTTTGTCCACCCGCCTCTTGAGGATTGACCACAAGTTCTCAATGGGATTAAGATCTGGGGAGTTTCCAGGCCATGGACCCAAAATTTCAACATTCTGGTCCCCGAGCCACTTAGTTATCACTTCTTTGCTGCCCTTCTTGACACCAGGCCATCTTCCAAAAGTCTTCGCCTCATTGTGCGTGCAGATGCGCTCAGACCTGCCTGCTGCCATTCCTAAGCAAGCTCTGCACTGGTGGCACTCCGATCCCACAGCTGAATCCTCTTTAGGAGACGATCCTAGCGCTTGCTGGACTTTCTTGGACGCCCTGAAGCCTTCTTTACAAGAATTGAACCTCTTTCCTTTAAGTTGTTGATGAACCTATAAATTGTTGATTTAGGTGCAATCTTAGTAGCCACAATATCCTTGCCTGTGAAGCCATTTTTATGCAACGCAATGATGGCTGCACGCGTTTCTTTGCAGGTCACCATGGTTAACAATGGAAGACCAATGATTTCAAGCATCACCCTCCTTTTAACATGTCAAGTCTGCCATTCTAACCCAATCAGCCTGACATAATGATCTCCAGCCTTGTGCTCGTCAAGACACACCCCTTCTCAACTTCCACCTCGAGGAGGTCCCCAAAGCCAACCCAATGGCCAAACAACACGAGAACAAGTAAGTGATAAAACAATCTTTATTTAAATATTTAAAAATAGCTTGGGGAATAGGGAAAGGGCAATTAAAACTAAACTCTGACTCGGCCCTCCAGATGGGCTATGGCCGGGAAGAGGTCAGGGAGCAAGGGGGCCACGGGGATCCGGGGCGTGGGACTCGGGCCCCGGCCTGAGTCTTAGGTATCCGTAGCGCCCTCCTTCTTCCTCCTCTTCGCTGAATACAGCTCACGGTAAGTACTGGTTCACACAGTTCGTTCTCGGGGTGCTCACTCTCTTTCTCTTCCTCCACAGGCAACGGCTGGGACACAAAGGCACAGTTAATTCGGCTTGGTTTTGCTCTCACCTCTTCGCTGATTGCAGCTCACAGTAAGTACTGGTTCACACAGTTCGTTCTCTGGGTGCTCACTCTCTTTCTCTTTCTCCACAGGCAACGGCTGGGACACACAGGCACAGTTAGTTCAGCTTGGTTTTTGCTCTCACCTCTTCGCTGATTACAGCTCACAGTAAGTACTGGTTCACACAGTTCGTTCCTTGGGTGCTCACTCGCTTTCTCTTTCTCCACAGGCAGCGGCGTAAGTACAGGTTTCCTCGGTCTCTCCTCGTGTTACCCACTCTCTCTCCTTTTCTCTCCACAGGTATCAACTTGGGCACAATAGCACAGTTAGTTTGCTTTGAATGGCTCTCACCTCTGGGCTGGACACAGCGTAGGTTTAATTGGTGTGTTCTCTTTATTCCTCCTCGTGTTATTCACTCTCTCTCCTTTTCTCTCCACCAGGCATCAACTTGAGCACACTAGCACAGTTAGTTTGCTTTGAATGGCTCTCACCTCTGGGCTGAACGCAGCGTACTGTAAGTACAGGTTCCTCCTCTGTTTCTCCTTGTGTTACTCACTCTCTCTTTCCTTTTCTCTCCACAGGTATCAACTTGGGCACAATAGCACAGTTAGTTTGCTTTGAATGGCTCTCACCTCTGGGCTGGACACAGCGTACTGTAAGTACAGGGTTCGCTCTATTCCTCCTCGTGTTATTCACTCTCTCTCTCCTTTTCTCTCCACAGGTATCAACTTGGGCACAATAGCACAGTTAGTTTGCTTTGAATGGCTCTCACCTCTGGGCTGAACACAGCGTACTGTAAGTACAGGTTTCCTCTGTTTCTCCTTGTGTTACTCACTCTCTCTTTCCTTTCCTCTCCACAGGTATCAACTTGGACGCAAAGCACAGTTACTCTGCTTTGGATGGCTTTCACCTCTGGGCTGGACACAGCGTACTGTGCTATCTCCGGAGATCTGAAGCACGCTCACAACATATACTGTACTGAACTAGGCTAGGACCAGCAGTCTCCTTGTCCTCCCGCGACGAAGTGCGTGAAGGCGGGGGTTTATCTGACAGGACACACGGCAATACACAGCAGCCCACAGCAATATACAGCACCACGTCAAAATTATAGGTTTTCACAGCATGAAGACTCACCCACCACACTCAGTGTACGAAAAAGGACACCCGTCTTCCTTCACTTCGCTTGGTTCGGATCTGGCGATGGAATATGCGGCCTAGCTAGTGATGTCGTCGTTGTGACTACTTCAATAAGTATTCCTTCGGCTCTCCCACCACGCTATATTAGGGGTAGGGCCGCCCTCCTCCTCCTGGAGAGATCTACACAACGCCAGGTCAATATACAGGGCACTTTCGACTGGCTCTTAGTACTCACATCAATGCCGCTTCCAATCCCCTTTTTCACGTCGTCTCAGTTCGCCGTATAATCCGTTCACTTCTCAACCTTTAAGGTTCGCGATGTCTTCACAATCATACAATTCCAGCCTGAGGGAGAGAGAGAGTTAGACAGCCGCCAGCAGCGCACCAAGACGGGCACAACACAGTGCTTCACACACACCAGAAAGAGCGCCCAGACTGTGAAATAACTTGGCCTTAAGTACTGCCTTGTCCAGCGTATCCTCCAATCACCAACCGCTGTCCCTAACTAGGCACAGGTGCATCGAATTCCCTGATTTTCCTTCTTACGGCGCTACCGGAAATTCCGGTGTTCTGTTTTTCCGGTCCGGGCGGAAACACTTCCG
Organism: Cyprinus carpio; assembly: GCF_018340385.1. Lineage (NCBI taxonomy): Eukaryota > Metazoa > Chordata > Actinopteri > Cypriniformes > Cyprinidae > Cyprinus > Cyprinus carpio. The sequence continues at coordinate 24,715,428 of NC_056600.1, read as the reverse complement.
GGCGGAACCAAACTTCCCGAATTTTGGTTCCGCCCCTAAAGATCGTCACCTTGTGACATCCTCCCCCGCCAATCCGTTCTAGTCCCTAGAACGTCCTCGGGCTGTCCACTCCCCATAGCGGGCAGGGGGTCGGCCTCGGTTCTCTCGCTGGGATCGTCTCACTGGTGAATCGGGCTCAGCTTGTTCAGGGGCTGCTTCTGGTTCTCTCGGGGCGATCGGGGGTGGTGCCACCACGGGTCTCCCTGGTACCACAGCCCAACCTTCAATCCAGGGGGCCGCTGGTACAGGTTCCGTGGGGACTTCTTCCACGGCTTCGGGGTAGTTAGGGCATGGGCGAATCATGTTCCGGTGCACCACACGGTCGGGGCCTGACTTCCCTTCTGGCCGGATGGTATAGACCGGCTGTCCCGGCCTCTGCTGCCGGCAGACTACATAAGGGGTGGCCTCCCAACGGTCACTCAGTTTCCCCTTCCCCTGCCGCCGATTATCTCTCACCAACACCCTCTCTCCTGGCAGTAGAGGGGCTTCTCTAGCAGTCCGATCATACAACCGCTTACTTTTCTCTCCTGCCGTCTGTATCCTTTTCGACACCTGCTCGTAGGCGAAATGCAAGCGCTGGTGATGGCGCCCCACCCACTCCGTTACACTTGCTTCCTCTTGGTCGGCTGTCACTCCTAGGACCAGGTCAGTAGGCATTCGTATGTGTCTGCCAAACATCAGGTAAGTGGGGGCGTAACCCGTAGTACTATGTATACTGTTGTTATAGGCCTGTAGGAGGTTTGGCAAGGCACTCACCCAATCGTCCTGCCGTTGTTGGTCCAAGGTCCCCAGCAGCCCCAATAGGGTCTGATTGAATCTCTCACAGCCGCCGTTCCCCTGAGGATGATACGAAGTGGTGTGAGTTTTCGTGCAACCGTACAACTGGCATAGTTCTCTAATTACCCTGGACTCAAAGTTGGCTCCTTGATCGGAGTGCAGAAACTCCGGGCATCCGAACGTCTGGAAGACGGCCCGCCATAAAACTGTAGCGGTGGTGGTTGCAGTCTGGTCGAGGGTGGGGATAGCCCAAGCGTACTTTGTGAACAAATCCGTTATTACCAAGATGTTCTGGTAGCGATCTCGTGGTCGACCCAGTGTCAAGAAGTCCATAGCCATGATATGAAGGGGGGCCTTCGCATGGATGGGTACCATTGGCGCTCGGACCTCCCGTCTGGACTTAAACAATATGCATCTCGGGCAAGCTTGAATTAGGGCGTGCACCTATGCCTCTAGCCCGGGCCAAAAGAAGAATCTCCTAAGCAGGGACACGGTCCTCTCCTGTCCCTGGTGCCCCAACTGGTTGTGGTACGCCGAAACTAACGCCGTTACCTCATCTGCGGGTACCACGATCTGGCGTACTTCTTCGCCCAACTTCGGGTCACTGACCCTTCTGCACAGAACGCCATCTCTCAGCTCCAGCCTGTCCCATTGCCCCAGCAGCCTCCTCCCAGTATCCGTCTGGGCTAACCTCTCCGCTGGCGTCAGCCGTCGGCCCTGTTCCAGCCATTCTCTTACCAGCCGCACATCTTGATCCCTGGCCTGTCTCTCCCTCCACCGACGGGGATCCCATCCCCAGTTCTCAGGCACGGCCTCTTGTCTGCTGCCTGGTGCCTCTACTGCTCCTACCATATAGCCCTCCTCCGGGCTGGCCCCTCCGGGGCTTTCCGCTTCGGGCAGCCTTGAGAGGACGTCCGCGTTCGTGTGTTCACGCCCTGGTCGGTACTGTAGTTGATAGTCAAAGTTGGCCAGTTGGGCCACCCACCGCTGCTCCACGGCTCCCAGCTTCGCCGTCTGTAAGTGTACTAATGGGTTATTGTCTGTAATGATCGTCACCTTGGCACCCCAGAGGTAGTCTTTAAATTTCTCACTTAGGGCCCACTTCAACGCCAGCAGCTCCAATTTGAAAGAACTATAGTTCGCATCGTTCCTCTCGGCTGGGTGGAGGCTCCGGCTGGCGTACGCGATGACCCTCTCGACTCCGTCCTGCCGTTGAGCCAACACCGCTCCCAGCCCGAGATTGCTGGCATCTGTATACAAAAGGAATGGTTTTGCGAAATCTGCGTATGCCAAGATAGGGGCCTGTAGCAGCTCCTGCTTCAATGTCTGGAACGCCGACTCACAATTTGCATCCCAGTCTACGTTGGGCGACCCCCGGCCCCGGTTACGACCTGTGCCAACCAGCAACTGATTAAGGGGTTTAGCAATTTTTTAAAAGTCCTTTATGAAACGCCTATAGTATCCCACAAATCCTAAAAAGGATCGCACTTGCCTCACTGTCCTCGGGGCCTTCCAGTCCTTCACGGCCGATACCTTTCCAGGATCTACGGACACTCCAGCCGCACTGACCACGTGGCCCAGAAAGTTGACTTCTCTCCGTAGTAAGTGACACTTATTGGGCTGTAGTTTCAATCCGTACTTCTCCATGGCCCGAAAGACTTCCTCGAGGTGCCTCAGGTGTGAATCAAAATCTGGGGAGTAGACAATCACATCATCCAGGTAAACTAATACTGACTCCATTAACTGACCTCCCAAGCACCGCTGCATCAGCCGCTGGAAGGTGGCCGGAGCGTTACAGAGCCCGAAAGGCATCCGGTCCCATTCAAATAGTCCAAACGGGGTTGTAAAGGCAGTCTTTTCCCGGTCTGCTTCGGCCACCTGCACCTGCCAGTAGCCACTGGCCAAATCTAAGGTAGAGTACCATGCCGACTGCGTGAGGCTGGCAAGCGAATCTTCGATCCGTGGCAAAGGGAAAGCGTCTTTCTTAGTCACGAGGTTCAGCTTACGGTAGTCCACGCAGAATCTCCAAGCCCCCGTCTTCTTTTGCACCAGCACTATGGGGGCCGCCCACGGGCTGCTGCTTTCCCTGACAACTCCTTGCTTCAGCATGCCTTGCAGGAGTGTACGTACCTCGGTATACAAAGTGGGCGGAATTGGGCGATACCTCTCCCGGCTGGGCCCTGCATCCCCGGTAGGTATATGATGTTGTACCACCTGGGTGCATCCGTAGTCTTCATCGTGGGTGGCGAACACATGCTGCCATCTCCGAAGGAGGGCCTGTAACTTCTGTGTCTGTGCTTGCTCTAAATCCTCCCCTTGTAATGACTCACCACCAGGTGGCTCGGCACACTCCTCTCCATACCACCCCATGGGGTGTCTACTTGTGTCAGGGCCACCTCGATGACAGTGGGGCACACCTGACGAAAACTAATATCCCTCTCTTCCCTTACTTGGTGGGGTGTAACCGTTGTCAGACGGGCTAATCGTTGGTGCCGATGTAGTTGCACCGCGTATGGGTGTACATTCCGTATCCTCACGGGGACTCTCCCCCGCCGGACCGTCGCTAGTCCTCGTGCCACTTCCACTTGTGGACAATCCACATGGGGCTCCACCAGCACCCACTCTTCTGGGCCCGCTCTTCGGGGCGGTACTCGCGCGCCCACACAACAGCCTCACTTTTTGCGGGGACAGACAAAGCAAAACGACACATCACTCTTCCTACCTCTTCCTGTTCTCTGCGGACTTGGCTCATTTGCACCCTTCGACAGTCAGCTACCACACACTCCCACTTGGGCCTCTCTGCAGGTGGTATCTTCGATACGGGCCTAGCCCGAAATAGCTCTTCCCAGCAATCAGCGAGGACATTCATGCCCAACAGGGCTCGATGTGCACCCAGACAATGGTCTTGCACGATAATCACACCTTTCTGGGGGACCATCACTCCGTGAACCTCTAGGTCCGTCAATCGGTAGCCAATATATGGGATGTCGAGGCCGTTTGCGCCCTTCAGAGTAAGCCAGGGGGCCTCCGCCCCTGGTGCCCCTTGTTTCCCAAACACTTCTTCGGATAAACTCTCAGCAAATAACGTCACTTGGGAGCCTGTGTCTACCAGGCATTGAATCTCCTTGCCGCACACTCTCACCTTCGCCACGGGGCTACGCCCAATCATCTGGCTCCTAGAGCCATATCCTCTTCCAGGGTCTTCTCGAGGGGTCCCGGCCACACGACCCACAGTGGCCGGCCGACCTAAAAACCCCCTTCTGACGCCCTGCGGGGCCCACACTGGCGGCTATGGTGACCTGGTTTGCCACAGCGGTTGCAGATGGGTCGCCCTTGCTCGTCCCATTCAAAACGGGGCCGGTTAAAGTGGTTCGGGCGCCTGAACGGCTCTCGGCCTCCCTCTGAGTACACTCGGTCTCGGGGCGCCGGCCGTGGTTCCTCCCGCGCCCGTCCTTGGCGCAATTCTCCTACGAGGGCTTTAGACAGTTCAGACATCTGATCGCGGACATCTTTCAAAAGTTCAGCCTTCAGTGCTTGCTTCCAGTCAGGGCCTCCGGGTTGTGCTGGTGCTACTTCACTGACGGCCGCACACACTGGGGGGCCACTCACCTCAGTCTCATCACCTTCCAGGGCCAGTGCCTCTTTCTTCAGATCTTCGAACGTAAGACCCGGGTCCCTTCGAAACTGGATACGTAGGCTCTGTCTCACCGGACCCTCCTTCAACCCCAGAAGAAACTGGTCCCGCAATAGAGTCTCTCCATCTCCCAACCCGTGGTCCCGACGGGTCTGTAGTCGGGCGAATTGCTCTCGCAACCTCAGGGCGAAAGCTCTCTAATCGGTTGGCGGGGGCCCTGCTTACAATTGAAGAACTGGGAGCGAAGGACAGCTACGGGGGTGTGGTCACCATACTGTTCAGTGAGGAACTGGAACACGGTTTGGGCGTTGGCTCTAACGGCTTCGGGGGCGGCATGCACCTCTCGCCGCGCTTCTCCATCCAGGGAGTTTAACACAAATTGAAGCCGCTGGGCTGCACTAAGGCCCTGTAGGTCGGCCAGGTACTCTAGTTGAGCCTTCCATTCAGACAATCGTACCTCGGATTCTGTCCCCCCATATTTTTGGATCCAGGGGCTCCCCATAAAAACGGGCATGGCACGGGGTTGGGCTGAAGGCCCCGCGTTGTCGGTCATTGGACGACCTTGGTTACTCAACTCGAGGTGGAGACCCTGCCGACTACGCCAAATCTGTCACACCCAGGGGCTGGCTATGCTTTGACTAAGCCACACCCCTTCTCAACTTCCACCTCGAGGAGGTCCCCAAAGCCAACCCAATGGCCAAACAACACGAGAACAAGTAAGTGATAAAACAATCTTTATTTAAATATTTAAAAATAGCTTGGGGAATAGGGAAAGGGCAATTAAAACTAAACTCTGACTCGGCCCTCCAGATGGGCTATGGCCGGGAAGAGGTCAGGGAGCAAGGGGGGCCACGGGGATCCGGGGCGTGGGACTCGGGCCCCGGCCTGAGTCTTAGGTATCCGTAGCGCCCTCCTTCTTCCTCCTCTTCGCTGAATACAGCTCACGGTAAGTACTGGTTCACACAGTTCGTTCTCGGGGTGCTCACTCTCTTTCTCTTCCTCCACAGGCAACGGCTGGGACACAAAGGCACAGTTAATTCGGCTTGGTTTTGCTCTCACCTCTTCGCTGATTGCAGCTCACAGTAAGTACTGGTTCACACAGTTCGTTCTCTGGGTGCTCACTCTCTTTCTCTTTCTCCACAGGCAACGGCTGGGACACACAGGCACAGTTAGTTCAGCTTGGTTTTGCTCTCACCTCTTCGCTGATTACAGCTCACAGTAAGTACTGGTTCACACAGTTCGTTCCTTGGGTGCTCACTCGCTTTCTCTTTCTCCACAGGCAGCGGCGTAAGTACAGGTTTCCTCGGTCTCTCCTCGTGTTACCCACTCTCTCTCCTTTTCTCTCCACAGGTATCAACTTGGGCACAATAGCACAGTTAGTTTGCTTTGAATGGCTCTCACCTCTGGGCTGGACACAGCGTACTGTAAGTACAGGGTTCGCTCTATTCCTCCTCGTGTTATTCACTCTCTCTCCTTTTCTCTCCACAGGCATCAACTTGGGCACACTAGCACAGTTAGTTTGCTTTGAATGGCTCTCACCTCTGGGCTGAACGCAGCGTACTGTAAGTACAGGTTTCCTCTGTTTCTCCTTGTGTTACTCACTCTCTCTTTCCTTTTCTCTCCACAGGTATCAACTTGGGCACAATAGCACAGTTAGTTTGCTTTGAATGGCTCTCACCTCTGGGCTGGACACAGCGTACTGTAAGTACAGGGTTCGCTCTATTCCTCCTCGTGTTATTCTCTCTCTCTCCTTTTCTCTCCACAGGTATCAAACTTGGGCACAATAGCACAGTTAGTTTGCTTTGAATGGCTCTCACCTCTGGGCTGGACACAGCGTACTGTAAGTACAGGTTTCCTCTGTTTCTCCTTGTGTTACTCACTCTCTCTTTCCTTTCCTCTCCACAGGTATCAACTTGGACGCAAAGCACAGTTACTCTGCTTTGGATGGCTTTCACCTCTGGGCTGGACACAGCGTACTGTGCTATCTCCGGAGATCTGAAGCACGCTCACAACATATACTGTACTGAACTAGGCTAGGACCAGCAGTCTCCTTGTCCTCCCGCGACGAAGTGCGTGAAGGCGGGGGTTTATCTGACAGGTGTGACGGAGATAAGTATTGTGACCCATACTCAGAATTCGTGCTCTGCTTTTAAACCATCCAAAGTGCACGAAGACTCACCCACCACACTCAGTGTACGAAAAAGGACACCCGTCTTCCTTCTCTTCGCTTGGTTCGGATCTGGCGATGGAATATGCGGCCTAGCTAGTGATGTCGTCGTTGTGACTACTTCAATAAGTATTCCTTCGGCTCTCCCACCACGCTATATTAGGGGTAGGGCCGCCCTCCTCCTCCTGGAGAGATCTACACAACGCCAGGTCAATATACAGGGCACTTTCGACTGGCTCTTAGTACTCACATCAATGCCGCTTCCAATCCCCTTTTTCACGTCGTCTCAGTTCGCCGTATAATCCGTTCACTTCTCAACCTTTAAGGTTCGCGATGTCTTCACAATCATACAATTCCAGCCTGAGGGAGAGAGAGAGTTAGACAGCCGCCAGCAGCGCACCAAGACGGGCACAACACAGTGCTTCACACACACCAGAAAGAGCGCCCAGACTGTGAAATAACTTGGCCTTAAGTACTGCCTTGTCCAGCGTATCCTCCAATCACCAACCGCTGTCCCTAACTAGGCACAGGTGCATCGAATTCCCTGATTTTCCTTCTTACGGCGCTACCGGAAATTCCGGTGTTCTGTTTTTTTTTCCGGTCCGGGCGGAAACACTTCCGGGCGGAACCAAACTTCCCGAATTTTGGTTCCGCCCCTAAAGATCGTCACCTTGTGACAACTGATGTTTTTAGCAGGACTTAATTTGATGTTTGTAACTAACGTGTAAAGGAGAAGGATGAATAAACATGAAAATACTTTGAACAGTTATAATATAATATAAAATGAAAAACTTTGAGAAGTTTATGGTGTCTGTTTTAAGGACTGAAGTTAACTCTGTTCTTGACCCATTTCAATTTGCATACTGTATAGGCAGGGCCATTGTACAGAAGATGCTGTTAATACTGTTGCTTATTTTATTACTAAACATCTGGAAAATTCAAAAGCTTACGCACGGCTGTTATTTGTTGATTTTAGTTCTGCTTTTATTCCAGTTAAGCCCCACCTTTTAATTCAGAAACTGAAGACATTGAATGTGAATCCATTTTTAATAAGGTGGTATTTTCCTTTTTGACAAATAGGACACAACAGGTTAGAGTTAATAACACTTTATCGGAGCTGAAGTGTATTAGCACAGGTGTTCCACAGGGATGTGTTAGTTCTCCTATCCTTTTTACATTGTAAACCAATTAGTGTTCAAGTTGTGATTCTACTAACTTTTTAGTGAAATTCTCAGATGACACAGCGATACTTAGGTCTTATGTGTGAGAATACTGATTTGTCAGTTTTATTTCTCAGCAGTATCAAGGTTTGTAGAGTGGTGTGACTTAAATCATCTTATTTTTATCACAAAAAAGACAGAGGAGATGATTTTTTTGACCCAAGATCAACAGGTGATCACACACCAGTGGTTATACATGAAAAATCAATTAAGCAAGTATGTTCCTACAAGTACCTTGGTATCCATATGAATGATAAACTCAGTTGGGGGATTCAAGTGGATGCAATTTGTTTTTGTGTGCAGCAAAGACTGTATTTTAAGAAAGTCATGTATTTATTCCATCAGGCAGTTATAGAGAGTATAATTGGGTTATGGCATTACGGTATGGTTTGGTAACATTACAATTCAGGTCTAAGCTTAAACGCTTGTTAAAAATAGCAGTGAAGACCATTAGGAGAAAGGAGTATTTGTCCCTTGATTGGCTTTGATTTGACAGCTCACCACATGCACATTGTCAGTGTGATTGTTTCCCCACCCTCCTTGTTTCTCTGCTCGTTAGCTTACCTTAGTTCACTCCAGGTTCTTGTTCTCTAATTAGCTTCCACTTTATAGCTCCCCATGTTTCTCTGTCTTTTGTCAGACTGTTGTGATTATTCCCATTGCTCTGTCATCGTTAGTATCGCTTACCTGCCCTGTTTTGCCTCGTTCAGACTCCAGTGCTCGTAGCTGCAAGTGTTTTTTCCTGCACCTCTCTGTGCGTTCAGATACCCGTGGGCTCCCTTCGGCATACGCGATCCCTGGGTCTCTGTGGACTTGTTGGTGGATTGCTCAGCCTCTCCACTGCCACTGCTATCCTCCCATCTGTGTGGTCATCGCCTGTTCTGATTATTTTCTGTTCAATAAAGCCTCTGTTGTACCTGCATCTGAATCCAGCCTATTTCCTGACAGCCAATGCTTTAAAACGGGCTGGGCGGGGCTAATAGCCTCGGACCTGTAGCACCGAGGCCAAAGTCATGATGCGTTTCCACCGTTGGGCCAGAAGCTCTGCTGCGCTTCACTAAAACCCGCCCTTTACACGCCTCTCAGGAAACGTCACGCAATCCTTTCATTTCACCAAAAAAGAGAAGTTATCAGGAAACTAATAAGAAATAAGTCACTGGAACTAGCGTGATCACAAAACGAACGTGATAAAAGTGGCCGTTTGTTTGCATGCTTTGTTAAAGATTTAAATCCAAAAGCATCAATGTTTTACAATAATAAGTGATAGGCCTACATTGATCATAATTAATTAATTTATCAGGATTGAAAATTAGTCACACATAAATAAAGCTTATGAACATAGCCTACCGGCTTATTCAGTCGAGTCTGTTTCTGTTTATTTGTAGTCACAGTATATACATCGAATTTAGAAAGAATGATCATTTCTATATTTTTATACAAGCTCTCGAACAAAAAACATTATTATATTTTTATGACATACGCGGAGCTAAACTATAGAGACAAGACTTATGACAGATAAAATGTTACTAAATAAATACACGATTGTGATAGAGAATGAGAAGCTGACGCCTGATTTCTTCAAGTGGTCGTATTTACCATGTTTACTATGGTAACGTTAATGGCTAGCGTGCATAGTCTTTTTCATCGCTTATAAATATTTCTGCCTTGTATGGTGATCATAATCCACATCGGACTAAGTTATTTCAAACACTTGTTGCTGACTGAAAGTGAGTTTTGAGCTCAACTTATTTTAAAAAGTCTTTAATGCTGGTGTTATAGCTGTGAACTTTAGAAATGATCTGCAGCGCCGACACTCTCCAGACGCGGCCTTTGTACATAACCACTCCTCTACAGCCAGCTGGCCCGCTTTGGCCAAAGGATGTCACGCTCTCTCACCCTCAAATCCACATGAGGTGTCCTTGAGCAGGCAATGAACCCCAATGCTCCCCCGGGGGCCCCCGCAAAAAGGTGCCACTGCTCCGTGTGTTTTTCACTGTGTGTGGGGCACTTTGGGGTGGGTTTTAAAAAACGAGACGTAGTCATCACTCTCCTTTTTTTATGGGAACCTACCTTTGTTTTTAAAAGGGCATTTTTTCATTCCACGAAATTTTATGTTTTTCAGCTTAAAATTAAAGCTTAACTTCACTTTGTTAAGT
>NC_056600.1:24704365-24704435 GCF_018340385.1 Cyprinus carpio | reverse complement strand
CCTTCTTTTCAAAAGTTATTGAACTGGATGTTGTGCCACTGAAGAACCCCATAGAATACAGTGGTGATAC
>NC_056600.1:24674358-24704102 GCF_018340385.1 Cyprinus carpio | reverse complement strand
TAGAATCAGTGGTAGAATTGAACATCTAGATTAATAATATGGCATTAAAGACTTTTGTAGTATGTTCTTAGGGTCAAACAAATAGTTTCAACTTACCTGTAGCAACTTGGTCCCTTCTTTTCTAAAGGTATTGAACGTGATATGCTGTGCCAGCTGGAGAAACCCCATAGAATACTGTGTGATAGAAATTGAAACATCTAAGAGTAAATATATTGTGCATCAAGACTTGTAGTACTGTTTCTGTAAGGGTACTTGACAAATATTTTACAAAACTTGCACTGTAGGCACTTGGTCCCTTCTTTTCAAATACTATTGAACTGGATGCTGTGCCACTGGAAGAACCCCATAGATTACAGTGATGAGCGAAATTATTTTTTTGAACATCTGAGATTTAAATATATTGCCATTAAGCCGTGTAGTAATGTTTTCTTAAGGGTCTGACAAATAAATTGTATACAACTTGTTTAGAGCTGTGTGGCCCGTCCTTGCAAAAGTTATTGACTGGATGCTGTGCCACTGAGAGCCCCATAGAATCTCAGCTGATGATAGAAAGTGAACACTAGAGTAAATAATATTGGCATTACAGACTTGTAGTATGGTTCTTTAGGGTCCAAACATAATTGGACAACTTGCACTGTAGCAACGTTTCCTTCTTTTCTAACGTTATTTGAACGTGGATGTTGTGTGCAACTGAAGAACCCCATAGAAATACATTGGTGATAAAAAATCGAACCATCTAGAGTAAATATAATGCTTAAAGCCTTTTAGTATGTTCTGTAGGTCCAACAAATATTTTACAACGTGCACTGTAGCCTTGGTCCTTCTTTTCAGAAATTATTGAACTGGAGTTGCTGGCCCACTGAATAACCCCATAGAATACTTGATTGATAGAACTTGAAACTCTAGAGTAAATAATATTGCATTAAAGACTTTGTAGTATGTTCCTTATAGGTCAACACAAATAGTTTACAACTTACACTGTAGCACTTGGTCCCTGCTTTTCTAAGATTTATTGAACTGGAATGCTGTGCCACTGAAGAACCCCGATAGAATACAGTTGATGATAGAAATTGGCACATCTAGAGTAATATAATATGCATAAAGACTTGTATTATTTTCTTAAGGGGCTTGTGACAACTATTGTACAAACTTGCACTGTAGCACTTGGTCCTTCTTTTCTAAGTTTATTGAACTGGATGTTTGTCCCCTGAAGAGCCCCATAGAATACAGTTATCATTAGAAACTGAAATCTAGAGAAATAATGGTATTTGAATTAAAAGACCTTGTAGTATTGCTTTCTGGTCAGATAAATATTTTACAACTTGCAACTGTAGCATTTGGTCCTTCTTTTCAAAAGTTATTGAACTAGGATGCTGATGCTCACTGAATAGCCCCACAGTGATGATAAAAGTTGAACACCTCTGAGTGAATAATATGCACATTAAAGACTTGTAATATGTTCTTTAGGGCAAACAATATTTTACAACTTGTTTTGTGCAGTTGTGGTCGGCGTTTTCAAAACTATGAATTGTAGAATGCATCATAGAAAACCCGTAAAACACAATGATAGTACAAATTGAATGTATATATGAGCACATTATGGATAATCTACATTTTGTAGAATGTTTTCCACTTGTTTTGGGGAAAGTGGTTCACTCAAACACACTCCTGTTTGCTGTCAAGCTTTACTAGTATTTGTCTATAATTCAACGTCTTCAAAAATTTTTTATTCGTCACATACAAATTATATATAGCCATATATACCACATTGAAATGTGAGTCAGGTCCGCTCCAGGGACAGTGCAATTATTTAAAGAAAACAACACAGCTAAAATATACATAATATAGCTATGTAAGAATTAAATAAAAGTAAACAATAAAAATGTAAGAATACATATAAAAGATGTATATTGTAGAATTACATATTGAAACGGCAATAAATGTTCATGATGTAAACTGTAAGTTTAAATATTAAAGATGTACAGGGATGTACAAGTGCATTTATGCATTTTACTGTATTCTTAAAATATAAGATACACAGGAAGGTACAAGAAGCAAATGTGGCAAACAGGGTGACACTGTCATTGTTTCTATGTGAGGTAGTGGATAAAGTGAAAATGATAAAGGACATTAAGTGGAGGCATGAGGATGTTAAGAGGCTTGTTTAGAGTTAAGGAGCCTGATGGCCTGCGGGGAAGAACCTCCTCCTGAGTCTCTCGGTTTTTGCCATCGGCTACTGAGCGTCTTACCAGATGCGAGTGAGTGAATAGATTTTAACGGGGTGGATTGAAGTCTTTGATGATTTTTGCAAGCTGTAACGTCTGCAGCGTTTGAGGTAGCTGTCCTGCCCGATGAGGGTATACCAGACCCTGAATGCGCTAAGCTAATCGCAAAACTCTCTGGCAGGGCTTTGCAGTCATGACTGGAGCTGTGCCCATACCACACTGATATAACATGCCATCAATACAGCTTTCTATAGCCCCAGAATATAAGTTTTTCATGATTGGCTATTGAGACCCTGAATTTTCCTAAGCCGGCGCAGATGGTACAGTCTTTGTGCTGGCCTTTAATTAACCTGTGTTTTGAATGTGAAGTATCCAAGTCCAGTCCCTCCGAGAAACTGTTTACTATAATCTGACAGAATTATTACGCACTGACAATTGATATTCTTTGCAGGAACTGTAAACTCAATGAATGCACATAAATTGTGATATTAGGAGAGTTTAATATTAAATTAAGATATCTACAACAGGGACACCGAAAATGTATCCATTCGGTTTCATTGACCACATGTGAATGTCGGTTACATGTAAAGTTCTTTATCACACGTTAAACCAGAACAGAGTTGAATAAAACAGCAAGACAGGGCACTGCAGTCAATATTCTGTAGGTTCCAAACAAGATGTTCCAATTTGATTTGGAAGTAGTCAACCCGATGCTTTCAAAACCTTTATTTTTTTTAGGCCGAACTGAAAATATCATACATCATCTTTGTTAAAACAACACACCAACAACAGTTCTTGTTAGTTTTTGAAGCCAATAAATAAATAAATATAATATAATAAATAAAATAATAAATTTATTTATGTTCAGGAGATTCCAGGGATTTTCCCACTTGTCTGGATTGTTTACTAAATAACACTTAATTCGGTACTTCATTCTTTTTTTCATTTCCTAAATTATTTTAAAACACAATTATTCTATCCAATTTTTATTGTTGTTATATAAAAATCTATAGTATTAGAAAGACATAATGTGAAGCGATATATTTGGCTAAAATGTAGCTGTCTCTTTTGCACTAATGAAATAAAATTACAACTTTTTAGACGTCCCTAACGTATATGCCACACTACTTTTGGATATTCAATGGACGTACGCCAGTAAGTATGCAATTAAAACAATACTTGGCCATTTTGATCGATTGTGGAAGTGTAGTAGTTTGAGAATCATGTCGCTGAAATAGAATTAGCCCAAAAATTACTTTATTGCACATTAAATTAGAAAGTTATTGAACCCGGAAGTCCGAATGTTTTGAATATTAAATCCAACTTTAACCGCAGTCCAATACGTGTAGTGCCCGCTCCAGGCATGCTGCGTAAACAAAAATAAAAATAAAGTTAAGATTAGTGTAAAACATTATTAAAAAGGTGAAGAAGAATAAATATGGTGTTGAACAATGTAATGTAAATAAAAATACAATTGTGTGTGTTTTTGTGTGTGGATGTGAAGAGAGAGAGAGAGAGAGAGAGAGAGAGATGCGTGAGTGTGAGAGTGTAAGTGTACATGTTACATATTCTGCACAAAATTAGTTTTTCCTTTGCATTTAATAGCAACATCTTGTGCTTTCCATTGCAGATATGTAACTGAACTGCTGGAGAGAGCAGTACATCTCCTGCTCAGTGGTATTGCCAGCCGTGTGCCACTTGTTCAAAATTATGGAGTCCACAGAGGATGATCCAGCCTATGTAGTTAAATTCAAAAATGATTTTACTTCAGACCTATCTAAAAGGAAGGACAGCACTAATCTCACATGGCTGAAGATCGCTACTGCAATTGACCCAAGGTTTAAAGACCTAAAGTGTCTTCCCAAAGATGAAAGGAATGCGTGTTGGGCTTCACTAAGCAAGCTGTTAATGGCACAGAGTCCGGAAAACAAGAGTCTAAAGAGACAACAGACCAACACCCACCAAAGAAGAGAAGGATCTCAGTCTTGCTGGTTTCTTCTGATTCAGAGTCAATGAAGAGGAAGAGTCCATAGAACAGTGTCTTAACCGCTACAAAGCAGAGCCCAAATTGCACATGGAGGGTTGTCCACTACAGTGGTGGAAAAAGAGAGAAGCAACACATGCAAGGCTGGCACCAATAGCATGCAAGTATCTGTCAAACCTTGCTACAACGGTGCCTTGTGAGAGACTGTTCTCACTCTCAGGTCACATCATTCAAAAAAAAGGGCCACATTGTCCCCTGATAATGTCAACAGACTGGTCTGTCTCAGCAACTGGCTGAATGTAATGTTCTCAACTCTCAGCAATACAACGTTACAATGAGTACAATTGTTTGTATTCATTCCTTTATTATTATTATTTTCCAATTTCCATATTTGCAATGACTATACTTTGGAATTTTTTTGCAGGTCCACTTAGAATTCAACATTGAAATCATTTTTTGTTTTTTATTGGCATTGATTGTTTTGAAATTCAAATGGCACTTACATGCCTGTGTTTTTATTTCTGTAAGTAAATATGGCTTTCAAGCCAACAGTTAATTTGGAGGATATTGATGGTTTATTGCAGGTATGTTTGTTTACATGAGAAAATCTTGTGTTACAAGTTAAACAAAAATTCCAATAAACAATCATATTTTGAATTTAAATAGTTGTCTTTGTCTTGAGTTTAACATTAATTATTTTACATTTTACATTTACATATCCAAAAAGTTTGTCTTTTAATTGCGATTAATCGCGATTAAGTTTCAAAAGATTGTGTGTTTTTTTTTTTAGTTTTTTTTAATCGTTTGTTTGATTTTTTTCGATTTATTGGTTTTTTTTTTTTTTTATATTTGTTTGTTTGTAGGCATGTTAACGCATGTGTATTGTGCACTGCTGCTCGTAGACTAGCTCCAGTGCTCATTGCTGCGTTGCTAAATGATAGCAACTCACCAGGACACTTCACCAACTCTCCACTCATTCTCCTCGGACCATGCATTTAATTGGCTTTGACGCCATCAGTTCTTGGCAATTCCTCATTTGCCCTCTCAGGTCTGGCTGTTCGAAATTATATGGCTTGCGGGCCATCATACATGTTGGCTCTTGCCACCCTCTTCCTCCTCATCCCAGTTTTTATCGCAACGTTACATTTGTCCTAAAATCGTTTTTTTCAACGTGTACCACTTGAATAAACACTGGCGTCCGTAGGCAGTATTATCCGTAGGGGCTGTCATTGGTTGTTTTGCGTCCTGTGTGACGTCGGAACTCGGAGTACATCGATCTAGTACGAGTTCACGGGTGGGAAGTCACGGGTTTGACTGCCGTTCCAGTGCACTTTCACGGGTTAGGGGGGGGGTGGGAAGGGGGGTTGCCTGGAACGCGCAGTATATACTAGGCTGAGGCTACCTTCCTCCTCCACGTCTCCCCAATGTGACGTCATCACCGAATTGCGTAAAAAAAAAAAAACCCGTTAATACCAAAAACTTAAAAAACTGGTCTTTAAGATCATTTTTTGAGACATTTTAAAAATGATATACATATCTTGAGTGATTTATGTACCCATTATCGACAGTGGTGGTTAACCTGCAACATGGGCTTTAAGCCTTTAAGGCCTTTTTTACCTCCCTGAAGGTTTTGTTAACTAAATTAAAGACTCATAACTCCAAAACCGTAGAAAGGAGAGTCAAAAGGTAGGTATCATTTGATAGAAATCTTTAGACATTTTTTGACAAAAATAAAAATAAACTTTTACATTTGGGACAATCTCATATAGAGAAATAGGTTATTAAATGAAAGAAAACTAAGTGTGTTCAAGGGAAAATTTTTCAGATCATTCTTATTTGACATTCAATATCTCAGGTGAAAAAATATTTTTGATGATATCACAAAGTAATCGAAAGTTACAGCATATGGAACCAATGTAGGCATTTTTTTTTTTTAGCCCTTGACAGTTTTGAAATTGTTGTTTTCTGAGTGACATACACAGAAGCAATGCCTCACACAAATCCCAAAACAATTATGCTTGTTTTATTCTACGCTGTGAGACCTTTTAAATGACATATGATGACCTAAAATATATATATAAAAGTTATTTAAAAAAAAAACATAAAATCGGCAGTAACATGCTGGCTTTTACATTTTACTTGTCAAGTGTTCAATAAAGCTCTCCAACTGTTTTAATCTATTCATGGGTTTAGGTATTATTTACACAATGACACAGTGGATTGTTTTGATTTTGGACTCGGTTAATCTGGAGAATCTGTTGTAAATAATGATATGCCAGGGCAGGATTTAGGGAGCTGGGGCCCCTGGGCTTGAGGTTATGATTGGGCCTTATACCAATACACTACAAATGGCCTCAACTAGAACATCAATATGGAGTAACACAAAATACACAAATCCCACCTGAGGTACCGTATTTTCCGGACTATAAGTCACACTTTTTTTCATAGTTTGGCTGGTCCTGCGACTTATAGTCAGGTGTGACTTATCAAAATTAATTTGACATGAACCAAGAGAAAACATTACCGTCTACAGCCTCGAGGGGGCCCTCTATACTGCTCAGTGCTCCTGTAGCATACCCCTGAAAACATTAACTGAAAACATCTGAAAACTGTTAACTGAAATATTAACTTCAGAAAGAAAAAAAGAAAAATCCTATTCTGCAGATTACAAACTGCGGTAGTAAAATATGCAGCCGATCTGATAGGTTACAGGAGCACTGAGCAGCAGAGAGCGCGCCCTCTCGCGGCTGTAGAACGTAATGTTTTTCTCTTGGTTCTTGGTTCTAAATAAATGCAACTTATAGTCCAAGTGCGACTTATATATGTTTTTTTTCCTAGTCATGACGTATTTTTGGACTGATGCGACTTATACTTAGGTGCGACTTATAGTCCGAAAAATACAGTACACCTCCGTTTTAGAGGGACTACTCAGCACTCATTGAGAGTCCTATGTGAAGCCTTGTATTTATCATGTACCATTATTTATTAAATGATTTTTTTAACAACAATGTATATTAAAGTATTTAAATAAAGAGATGACAAAAGTATCATGAATTGACAACTGTTTATTTATTGGAAGGCAACCTGTGCAAACTTCTCTTAAAAGAAACTCTATTGGAGACACAACTTAAACCATAGAACAGCTTGGAGTTTTTAACTATTTACTTCAACAAGCTAGGCTGAATGCAACTTCGTATCGCTTGAGATGTCAAAAAATGCAGCTAACAGAACCACAACTGCACTTGATGGCTTTTGTATCATGAGTCAATGATAAACATGCCTTTTGTTTTGGAAAGCACAGGCAGATTTTGTGTGCTTCTACATGGAGAGGAATAGACAAAGGGAAAGTGTGGGGTACAGAAATAAGTGGGGCGGGGGGTAGATAAGTATATTCATATCTCTCAAAGCTTACTTGTTAAGCATCAATGGCATATTTTTCTTCATAAATATAATAAGCATTTAAGCGTTTTTTGCAGACATTTTGTTCCTCTCCACTATCTACACTTGTATAAGGTGCACAGGGGTAGGTTTGTGCTGCTTGTGTGAGAGGAAAGCAGATTTATTGTCCTGACAGAAAACAAGAGGCTATCTGCTTTGTGGGATAACTGGCTCTGAAAGGTAGAGGTTCTGATAGGCTGCGATGATGGTGACCTGCTAATGTCACTGCCACCATGTTCCCAATCCTTATCCAGCAACTCAGCAGACAATAGCATGTAAAGAGCCAATTTGTGGTACTTCCTCTGGGGGTTTAGAGCTGCTTGCTGGCAAGCTCATCTCACCATTCTGCTGCTCCAGTCCAATAGCCAGAGCATCAGAAAGCAGCCCATTTATGTGAGTCTTATGTGAGGGAAATATCTGCCTTTATACCTCTTTATTAGGGATCCAAGCACTGAAGGTGCCAGAACGCTATTGTATTTGTACTGATTTTCTTATTTTTCCTGCCCTAAAAGTGTCTGACCATCCAAAACTGTAAGTCCTAGAAACACAATTTTGTCAGGATAGTCCCAAATCTCCCCCACTACTCGGGTGCACACACACACACCCACACACCATGATCGGACCATAGTTGGTGCCATAAAAAAGTACTTTTAAATTTTTGCTTCTATCTCTGCATCCATAACCGGTTACAATCAATTATTATTATTATTATTTTGGATTCTCTGAGTCAAGCTAAACATATTATTTCTACTTTTTGAGCTTTTTTGTAAACCTATTTTCTGAACTCCTCCTAGACCAATTGTCCAATTGATGGCAAATTTGTTATGTCATCTAGAGACCCTGATGACAATAATTTGGATTCATCAAATGGTTTAGAACAGTGCTTCCCAAACCTGTCCTGGAGGCCCCTCTGCCCTGCACCTCTTGTATGTCTCCCTTATCTAACACACCTGATTCCACTCATCAGCTCGTTAGTGGAGACTAAATTGGTTGTGTCTGATTATGGGGGACATACAAAATGTGCAGGGCAGGGGGTCCTCCAGGACAGGTTTGGGAACAACTTGTTTAGAAGATACAGTTTAATAAGTGTTTAATAAGTATATGGAGCCTTATATCTGCTAAAAGATATGAATAATTGAAATTATTTTGATAACTTTTTTGACATCAGTGTCTATAGAGGATACATGCAAAATTTTGTGAACATCAGTTAAGTGCTTTAAGAGTGCTTTACTAATTGTACGCTAAAGGGAACCACAGGATAAGAAATTATTTTTTTTTGTCAGTTTCCCTCACTCTAAATAACAAATACATTTTACAGAGGTAAATGTTTATAGAGATAATAAAGAAACCCTGTGCTTCATATTCTTAGGTATATTTTTGTCTTCCTTTACTTTACATTTAGATTAGATTAGATTCAACTTTATTGTCGTTGCTCGTGTAAGGTACAAGGCAACGAAATGCAGTTAGCATCTAACCAGAAGTGCAATAAGCAGTAAGTACAGGATATACAGTGTCTACAATATGTTACAAATGTACAGTAAATATACAGATAAGGCAGTACTATGGACATAATTTACATATTTTTAAATTCTATTAGCATGATATACAGGATAGGTGTACTATGAACATTCTATACAGATGGATTATGTAAAAGGTGTATGTACACTATAAGCAGAAACTATGAACATATGAACATCATGTGTGTTTGGTGTGTGTGGTGGTGGTGGGGGGGGGTGTCAGAGGGCAGAATTCAGTAAGGAGACAGCTGTAGGGAAAAAGCTGTTCCTCAATCTGCTGGTCCTTGTCCGGAGGCTCCTGAAGCGCCTCCCGGAGGGCAGGAGGTTAAACAGTCTATGGTCAGGGGGAGAGGAGTCCTTAAGAATGCTGCGAGCTCTACGTAGACAGCGTTTCCTCTGGATGTCCTCAATAGCAGGAAGTGTTTTCCCTGTGATGCATTGGGTGGTTTTCCCCACCCTCTGCAGTGCCTTGCGGTCAGCAACTGAGCAGTTTTTAATATTGCAATATTTTAATTTAATAAAAAAATTGCTGATTTTCTATCCGAGTTAGTGCTGGCTGCGGATAACGTTTTAATGGTTGGTGATTTTAATATCCATGTTGATAATGAACAAATGCATTGGGATCAGCATTCATAGACATTTTGAACTCTATTGGGGTTAGATAACACGTGTCAGGACCTACTCATTGTCGAAATCATACTCTAGATTTAATACTGTCGCATGGAATTGATGTTGATGGTGTTGAAACTATGCAGCCAAGCGATGATATCTCAGATAATTCTAATTCATATAGCTAAACTGTAAATTCTAATTCTTTTTACAAGTATGGTAGAACCATTACTTCTAACACAAAAGACTGCTTTGTAAGTAATCTTCCTGATTTATATCAATTCCTCAGCATATCCAATAGCTTGATGATGTAACGGAAACTATGGATTCTCTCTTTTCTAGCATTTTAGATACAGTTGCTCCTTTACCCTTAAGGATGGTTAAGGAAAACAGTCTGACACCGTAGTATGATGAGCACACTCGCACCCTAAAGAGAGCAGCCCGGAAAATGGAGCACAGCTGGAAGAAAACAAAACTAGAGGTATTTTGTATATTGTTGGTGGGAAAGTACCCTATTCTACAGAAAAGCATTAAAAATTTCTAGATATGATTATTTTTCATCTCTTTTAGAAAGAAAACAAACAAAGGTATTTATTCAAAACAGTGGCTAAATTAACAAAAAATAAAGCATCGACATTTTCCAACAGCACAGCAGTAATGACTTTATTAAATACTTTACTTCCAAGATTGATACTATTAGAGATACAATTGTAACCATTCATCCGTCAGCTACAGTATCGTATCAGATAGATCCCCTGAGGAACAATTCCACTCATTCTCTACTATAGGAGAGGAAGAATTGTATAAACTTGTTAAATCATCTAAACCAACAATATGTATGTAGACCCTATTCTAGCTAAGCTCCTAAAAGATGTGCTTCCAGAAGCCATAGATCCTCTTCTGACTATTATTTATTTGTCATTGTCATTAGGATATGTCCCCAAAACCTTCAAACTCACTGTTATTAAGCCTCTCATTAAAAAAACACAACTTGACCCCAAAGAACTAGTTAATGACAGACCGATCTCGAATCACAACAGACGCGAATTTGCGTCATGGGAGGGGCTTCTGCCAGTTGAGTTCACGCAGCATTGTGATTTCAACCACCATTTTTATTCGGATAATTTTCAAAATATTACTGTTATCGTGTCATGAAAGTTAGTTTTAAAAGTATTTCAGGAGAGAATGTAGTTGTTTAAAACTCAAATCTGCGGTTTATTTATAAAAACAGCGTCTATTTAAAAAATGTGTTTCACCGATTTCGGGACGAGCTCCATGCGATCAGCGGGAGCTCAGTGATCATGTATCCGCCTAGCGCACTCTCAACTTGGCTAGTCCTTCTGACCTTTGCCGCTGGCTCTGATGTCTCTTTAGTGGTTCAAGATAAAATATAATTAATTTGGGGTTAATCTAATTTTTGGTCTTTATTCAATTAATCTATTGATATGTTTTTATATATTAATAATATAATTAATATATATATAGGTTCTTGATTGGAAGAGGGAAGAGTGGCATGTGAAATTTTAGATTTACACCCATTATATATATATTGTAAATAATCTTTTCAACATCTCTTGTAAATATTGTTATCTTTTTCATACTTAACTCTTGTAAATCTTTCATCATTTTCAATATATATATATATATATATATATATATATATTTTTTTTTTTTTTTTTTGTTCAAGTTTAGATTGTTATAGTTTTTCTTGTTTTCAAATGATAAATGGAGCTACCCTCCAAAAGGAATCCCTGTCTCCTTGCAGCATTCTCATTACACTATACCGTAATCACGTCACTACTAGAGCAAGCTTCTGATTGGTTAACGCGGCGCGAAATTTCGCCAAAGTTCAGATTTTTCAACTCGCGCAATTTGCGCCACAGCTTGTATTTTCGCGTCTTTGCATTGACTTAACATTGAAATTACTCGCGCCAGACGCTCTATTCGCATCTGGTGTGAATGCACCATTAGAGTTACAAATGACCTGCTCTTATCATCTGATCGTGGTTGTATCTCTCTATTTGTGCCACTGGATCTTAGCGCTGCATTCGACACTGTTGACCACAACATTCTTTTGCATAGACTAGAAAACTTTGTTGGCATTGGTGGAAGTGCATTAGCATGGTTCAAATCATACTTATCTGACCGCCATCAACTCGTAGCAATAAATGGAAGAGGTATCATATCGATTAGTACCTCTTCTTGAGTACCTCAAGACTCAGTACTAGGGCCATTAATTTTCTTTTAATTTTTTTGTTGTTACTGGTGGGTGTTATCATGAGGTAATGTGTTTTGTTTTTGATTTTTATGTTGTTGTGATTAAGTTCTGTTTTATTTAGCAGCCCGGTGAAACATACCAATTTGAAAAACTATTGGAATGCATAGTCGATATAAAAAAACTGGATGACGAGTAATTTATTACTGCTAAATTCTGTAAAAACAGAGGTGTTTGAGAGGCTAAAAAATATATCTAAATTACGACATATGCTCTCAATGTCAAATGCGGAAAATTCATGCGTTCATGACCTCAAGGTTATATTATTGTAATGCTTTATTGGATGGTTGTTCTGCACGCTTAATAAACAAACTCCAGCTGTTCCAAAATGCAGCAGTTAGAGTTCTTATTAGAACCAAGAAGTATGACCATATTAGCCCCCGGTTCTTTCAACACTGCACTGGGTCCCTATTAAACATTGTATAGATTTTAAAATCTTGCTCATTACTCATTACATAAAGCCCTGAATGGTTTAGCAGCTCCGTATTTGAATGAGCTCTTATTGCATTATAGTCCTCCACGTCCGCTGCATTCTCAAAACTCTGGCAATATAATAATACGTAGAATATCAAAATCAACTGCGGGCGGCAGATCCTTTTCCTATTTTAGCGCCAAAACTCTGGAATAACCTACCTAACATTGTTCAGGAGGTAGACACGCTCTGTCAGTTTAGATCTAGATTAAAGACCCATCTCTTTAACCTGTCTTACACATAACACAATAACACATTTCTAATATTCAAATCCATTAAAGGATTTTTAGGCTGCATTTATTAGGGACAACCTGAACTGGGAACACTTCCAATAACACACAATGTACTTGCTACATCATTAGAAGAATGGCATCTTTGCTAATATTAGTCTGTTTCTTTCTTATTCTGAGGTCACCGTAGCCACCAGATCCAGTCTGTATCCAGATCAGATTGTCACTGCAGTCACCCGGATCCAGTACATATCCAGCCCAGATGGTGGATCAGCACCTAGAGATGACCTTGACAGCCCCGATTGCCAGCGGAGACCAGGACAATTAGATGCGCCCCAGAGACCCCAGTAAAGACCTTGTCACATAGACGGCCACAGGGACAAGACCACAGGAACCAGATGCCCAGCTAGAAATTGTTTGTTTTAAAAATGTTTTTATAACATTATCAGGCAGTGTTCTATTAATGTTTTTAGCGGGTAGTTTTATTTAAGTTCCCAGAACGTTCTCTTTAAAGGTAGGATAACATTGTCTAAAAACATTATAAAACTGTTAAGTGAAAACATTGTTATAACAGTAGTCACTAACTTTTTTTTAATGTTTCCAACAGGTAGTTTTATTTATGTTCCCAGAATGTTCTTTTAAAAGGTAATGTTATAAAAATGTAGTTACAACATTTTTTCCCCCATAATGTTCTTTTAAAGTTTTTTTGCGGGTAGTTTTATTTGAGTTCCCAGAATGTTCTTTCAAAAGGTAGGGTAACATTCTTCAAAAAACTTTCTAAAAATGTTAGTTAAAAACATTGTTAGGACATTATTTTCCCCATAATGTTCTTTTAAAGTTTTTTGCGGGTAGCTGTATTTGAGTTCCCAGAATGTTCTTTCAAAAGGTAGGGTAACATTCTCCAAAAAACATTCTACAAATGTTAGTTAAAAACATTGTTAGGACATTATTTTCCATAATGTTCTTTTGAAGTTTGTTGCCGGTAGTTTTATTTGAGTTCCCAGAATGTTCTTTCAAAAGGTAGGGTAACATTCTCCAAAAAACATTCTAAAAATGTTAGTTAAAAACATTGTTAGGACATTATTTTCCATAATGTTCTTTTGAAGTTTTCTGTGGGTAGTTTATTTGAGCTCCCAGAATGTTCTATTTAAAAGGTAGGATAACATTCTACAGAAAACATTATTAACTAATGTTCTTTTAATGTTTCCAACAGGTAGTTTTATTTTTATCCCCAGAATGTTCCCTTAAACGATGGGATAACATTTTCTAAAAACATCTGAAAAATGTTTATATAAGTGAATATAGTGTTGGGCTATGACTCCATTAACATTATTATAACGTTTTTGGTGGTTAGTTTTATGTTTGTTCTTACAACGTTCTTCCAGTAATTAAGATAACATTCTTTAAAAATATTCTAAAAAATGTTTTGTCATCTTCTGTAGGTTTTAGACATAACATTGTTAAAACATTGCCCGCTAAAATTCTTGTTTTAACTTCCCAGAATGTTCTTCTGAAAGCTAGGACAACATTCTCTAAAACATTATCTTCTAATTTTTTTAAGTTTTATGCGTAATGTTTGATTTTTGTTCCCAGAATGTTCCTCCAAAATATACAATCTTTAAGATCTTTAAAGTCATTAAAAAGTTTTTCTACTTATAACATTGCTGGAACATATTGCTCCCTGTACAGTTTACTACATATACTATACTACAGTACATGCTTTAATAACATGACAATGTTTACATGAATAATGCTTTAATAACAAAAACTTTATTAGCTTCAACAGAACTTGTTAATGTGTTAATCTCTTCACATAATTTGCACATCAAACAATTAAAGTTTTAGTTTACTTTAAAAATATATATATATATATATATATATATATATATATATATATATATTTTAAATTGAACCATTTTAAACATTTTTAAAAAGAAGAAAAAATGAAAACTAAATAAAACTGTGTATGAAACGACTTAATTGTTTTTTAACTACTATGAACAATCTGATTAAATTTTTTTTTTTTTTGAAAAATTGGCTTAATTGGACCCAGCAGGTTCAAACATGGCACTTTCCTCGGGTGCATCTTCATTGTCTTGACACATGGCACTCTCCTCTGGTGCGTCTTCATGATTTTGACACATGGACAGGCCTTCATTGTCCACCTGAATAGATAATATAATTTAAAATCAGAATAATTTCTAATTTCTCAAAGGAAATACTTATATATTTTATATGTGTGCTAATAAACTAAACTTAACTAAGCTATTCCTTTGCAAACTGTAATTTAATGGATCAGTAGATGGTCTGCTTGCGCACTTTAACTTTGCACACAAGCAGATCAATTTCCTCTCTGGAAGAAGCGTTAAGTCTTCTGCTTGCAAATTCCATCATGTAAATAGCAAATCCGCCATTGTGCAAGTGCACCTGGCTTTTAAAGGGAATAGGAGATGAGACTCTGATTGGGTTATTGTGCATCATGCCCAAAACACTCCCATTACTCATTAAGAAATTAGGTACAACCTTTTTGGACCCTGCGCAAAAGTGGATTCAGATATGCCCTACGTGCACCATGCACTTCAGACCATACACTTAAATTGTTAAAATAGGGCCTGAAGAGTTACACCCTGATTTACTGTCAAATACTGTACATAAAATTATGCTTAAGCACACATTTATGATGAAAGAACACTATACAGGGTGAATGATTTTATTCAGACTTCACTTGTTTTATGAATCGTGTTTTTTGAACAAATCTCTTGAATAAATAATTCAACAAACACATTATGTTACTAAGTAAATAATAACACATTATTAAATGATACATTATTAAATAACACATTAAGTTATTTGCCATCACCTAGTGGCAAAACAATTTTTACTAAAATTATATTTTAGTAACAAACAGACCTAAGGGAAAACCAGGCTTTAGTATGATCATTTATATATAAACTAATGATAAGGCAATATTAATTGGCTCAAATAAAATATCAAAACCAAGAAATTACATGATTGTGTTGACCAATACATAATGTGATTGTCAAGTGTATGTTCCTGTTCTCCTTATTTGGTTTTCCCTGTTCCTGTCCTCATTATGACAGTTTTTCTCTGGTTGTGTTTTATTAATTAGTTTGTATTTTTCCCAATACAATGGGTGTGGCCCATTAGTATCGAAAAAATAAATATGTTTTTTGAAATTCAGTGAAGTATGGTGACCCATACTCAGAATTAGTGCTCTGCATTTAACCCATCCGAAGTGCACACACACAGAGCAGTGAACACACACACACACTCACTGTGAACACACAACCCGGAGCAGTGGGCAGCCATTTTATGCTGCGGCGCCCCGGGGAGCAGTTGGGGGTTCGATGCCTTGCTCAAGGGCACCTAAGTCGTGGTATTGAAGGTGGAGAGAGAACTGTACATGCACTCCCCCCACCCACAATTCCTGCCGGCCCGAGACTCGAACTCACAACCCTTCGATTGGGAGTCCGACTCTCTAACCATTAGGCCACGACTTTCCAAATAAGGAGAATGGGAATATAGACGTGAAAGTAATATGCCTAAACATAATATAAACATAACAAACTTAAGTACATTATGTATTAAAACAAATACCTGCAGGGTGCACCAATGGTCTGGTGACGGTTAACTTTACAGTGTGATTAAACAATGTTTAAATCTGTTTAATTTTAATATTTGGCCACATGCAGAAACTTTTATTTTCAAATCGCAATGTATAATAAAAAGCATATTTAGACAGGTTTAATGTATTCTCCTGTTTTTTTTGTGTTTTATAAATGATTTACGTTACAAATCTAGGGAGACACTGTTTTTCTAGATGAACGTTAATTCAAATTCACAGCATATACAGAGGAAGAGTTTTGTCCCTTTCACACATACAGTCTTTAGATGTTTTGATTGCTCTGCTGCATTTTCATTTGTTATTCTATCTAAATATTCACTAGATGGACATCTTTGACCATTGCGCCTTTTTGTCACTCTACTCCATTTATCAGCTGCGACTCTGCAATTGGATACTATTATGAGCATCTTGTATTTATAAGAGCAAAATATTCTGATTGGCTAGTAAAGTTAGTTTGGTTGTGAGTGAAAGCTGCTCCTCTCATACCATTGGTAGGCAAACTCATGGACTCGAAAGTGAAATAAATATATATTTTTTAAATGTAGTACTATTTTTATCCACTGCCAGACTTTGCACGCCAGAGATCCGGCACGGTGCCGTAAAACTTTAAGCACTGCAGTAGGCACAAATCACCTAGACTTATGTGGGAATGAAACACATTTGCTGAAAAGTGAGTAATTTACATCATTTTCTTCTGAACAAAAGATTAACACTGACCTGAGTCCCTCTGTGAGGAGCATATCTCAGGGTATCAGCAATGCAGTTTTCCATTGTCTTTTGCAAAGTAGTTGGATAGATTTTATTGCAGGCCTCTAAATATATAGAAAGGAAAAGATGGGGGGAAAAAAGAACACCATTCAAGCCTAATCAACAAGTGACAAAATATTTGTAGCCTTGAAGTTTTATATTTATATTATTATAATATTTCTAGATCAACCATTTTATTTCGTGATGTCCAATGATAAGCAACACATTTGTTGAAATTTAAATAAAAAATATTCAAAGTAAAATACAAAAGAATAACATCACACCTCCTGTGGAGAGGACACATTCTAATGTACTGAAAAACAAATACAACAATTCACATCTGTATTACACATTATTTTTGATGCCAGGTGACAAAAACAACCAGCCTCAAAAGATAAATCAACTGAAAAAAGTTTTAAGAAAACTTAATTACACTCTGCAGTAACAAATGTGTTGCATGTTTTCCAGCATAAATATATAAAAAACATGAATAGCACTTTTTAGTGTGCCATAGTCTCTATAAAACTGAAGTGATAATTAAAATGCCATTTTTATTTAATGAACTATTGAGTTACTGTGAATTATGTTATATTCATGTTATACATAACAAGTAGCAAAACTATTAGTTTGCATTTAAACGCCAAGATTTATGCAAACCTAAATTGACATACTGTACATCTATTGCTATGGTTATCACTGTCAATCATCACAGTTTCGGATTCAATTCTGTATTTAAAGTTGTTAATACAGAAACTTTGCAATGTGCAGTTTGTATATAAAAAGCAAGCAAAGGCTCTCAGTAGAATAACTGAAGCTGCAATGAATCAACACTGCACAATGAATCTCTTATGGTAATTTTACACTGTGAATTTTTTTTTATTTTTTATGAAACGAACATGCTGACCTCTGAGTTTGCACTAAACAAAAATGTGTTTTCAGTGGTGATTAGCGGCTTTTGAATAACTTAAACACTTTTGATTGGCTACACATAGCCAATACACAATACACATTATTGTTTTTGTTAAAATGAACATTAATAGGAATGGAGGACACACAAACACACTAAGCCCTCTCCAGTTATATCAGTAGGACTGAAATGGTGAAAAGGCCTTGGGTCACAAAAAAAAAAAAAAAACTTACGGATTATGGCAGGATATAAGGCCAGATCCTGGAAATTTAGTTTCCCCTTTCGACCCTTCAGACTGTAGTTGGCCCAAAGGGCATTAGTTCCAAGTTTTCTCATTATTCTTCTTACAGACTCACCAGGAGTTTTACTCCCCAGCAGAGACAAATATTGAACCTGTAAAGAGAAAAGTAATAATTATCCTATAGGATAAGGTTTGTATTATCTGGTGGAGTGCTTCTCGAACCTGTCCTGGAGGACCCCCTGCTCTACACATTTTGTATGTCTCCCTAATCAGATAATCTAATTGCAGTCTCTACTAACAAGCTGATGAGTGTAATCAGGTGTGTTAGATATGGGAGACATACAAAAGGAGTAGGGCAGGGGGGCATCCAAGCTTTATAATGGTAGTATGTGTTTCCAAGCAAGTATGAGCCGAAGAAAGTGCTTCCATCTACATCAATCCATCATAAACGTGTACTCCACACGGCTCTGGGGGTTTTATAAAGGCCTTCTGAAGTGAAGCGATGCGGTTGTGTAAAAAAAAAGAAAATCCATAATTAACAAGTTATGAAGTGAAATATCTAACTTTCACCAGACTGGCTTCTGTATTCAACGTATGAAGAAAGTGTAAAACTCTTGCAGTTCAAAAAGCTAATGCTACATCCTACGCCTTCCCTATTCAATTTACGGAAAAGATGTAACTTACATTTTTTTTGTAACTTTAATACGGAAGGCAGTCTGATGAAAGCTAGATATTTTACTTCCTAACTTGTTAAAAGGTTTTTTTTTTTCGCTTCACTTCAGAAGGCCTTTATTTACACTCCGGAGCTGTGTGGAGTACACGTTGTGAGCACATCTGAAGCGCCGAATAATACACAATAAATAAAACATAACATCATAAACATTATAGACTATTAAAAGGTTTATGAACATTATTTCGATATTATTTTATATGCTTTTATATTTATGTATAAATGGGTATATTTAATGTTCTCATGCCTTGTCACTGTAAAGATTTAGTTAAATATGCCAGAAAACTTCTACTGGCTTTCTGTTTATCAGTTTATTAAAAATATGCCAAACAAAAGGAAAATGTTTACTTTCATGAGCAGTCACAAATTTTACGAGTTTGAAGTGGAAATCTTTTGAGTGAAAACAAGCTTTCAGGCTTCCGTACATTGACAACCCGCAATGACTTCTGGGATTAATGGTTGACTTGGCTCAAGTCTGCATCACATGCACACTCAATATCAAAAATACATCCGGTTACTTTCATGCATCCTCGGTACTTGCATTCATGGGGATTGCAACTGAACTTTGATGGTAGATGATGAAGAGTATGAGAACACAAGATTGCATAAGAATGCATAATGCCCATAACGCATACTAAGAAAGTTCCTATGTGTAACAGTGTGAGCATTTCAAATGACACCTGGGGATAATAAGTAAAATTACTAGAGATGCACCGATCTGTATTTTCTATCTGATTTCGATTTCCAATTTTTCATTAGCGTGATTTTGCCAATTCAGATTTTCTTTCTAAGAAAAATAATTGACAGCATCTACAAATAAAAATATACTTTTCTTCAATGCAAAGTTTTATTTTCATAAAAAAAGTAAAAAGTCTGTAATAAAATAAGAACAAATCATTTTTTTAAAAAAAGAAGCACCATTAAATGCAACGGAATAAAGAACACCCAGTGTTACTGTACATTTGATTAATTTATGTTGTTTTCATTGTAAAAACTAAATACAAATGAATGCTTACCATTAAAGTTATAAAACGAATTCAGTCAAAAGCAGAAAGTGATTTTCTTTGTCTTTTGTTCTTTTATTAACATGCCAGACAGCAGCAGGAATATTGGACTGCAGTCCCATGAAAGAGATTTCATGTCTTTCATCTTCAGTTAATTTTATCTAAGGCTGTGGGTGGAAGTCAGTTTAGTTGCTGTTCTTTTTGTCTTTTCTTCATTGATTTAGCTTGTTAACAGCAGGTGTTCATATGTTTTGAAGAAAATGTCCTCTACCGTATAGTAAACTGGAAATTTTAACATTTCCATAACAGAAACAGAATGTTTGGAAAACATTCCTAGAAAAACAAAAAGTTAGCTGTTGTTAAGTTGTTTTCACATACCACTTTCCTTCTGTGAGAGGTCTCTTTCAGCTTTTCTGAAGCTTCTTCAAGTTGTTGTGGCGTCTGAAGTGGCCTGGTTAGTGGTTCCAGTTCTGAATCATCAGAACTGATGTTCTGAGTTAAAATTGAATGAATGTTCAGGAGAGAGAGTTCTATCTTGTCTAGCCTCATGAAGATGGCCCTCACATAAGGTGGTGTGCAAGAATCTGAATCTGAAATATAAAAATATATCTTATTGTCCTATGGTCCTTTTTGACCACAAGAGATTACAACAAGGAGCAGGTAGTGGTGTGTGATGTCACAATTTTATAAAGTGGAAGATTAAAATGTCTGAATACAAAAGCTGCTTTCAAAGAAATGCTGTAGCATTGCGCTAGTGCACATTCTAACACTCTCTGCATTATAATATACTCTTCAACATGACAATTCATATTTAGTAGTCCTCAAGTGACATTACAGTTTA
Organism: Cyprinus carpio; assembly: GCF_018340385.1. Classification (NCBI taxonomy): domain Eukaryota; kingdom Metazoa; phylum Chordata; class Actinopteri; order Cypriniformes; family Cyprinidae; genus Cyprinus; species Cyprinus carpio. The sequence goes on along the minus strand of NC_056600.1, from coordinate 24,683,236 downwards.
TTATTACCAGCATTTTAAAGCTTTGCTAGTAAAACATTTTATTCACAAATCTTCTATAAAATAAGAAATAAAATAAAAAAGGGAGACAAAAATAAATCCAAGTTATAAGGGTTCCGTACTTCAAGGATAATAGATGGCCTTCTTTACAACACTAGTTCCCAAACTTTTTCATGCTCAGACCCACATGTAATCCCAAAATATTTTGTGCGGGTATCATCAAAAATAGGGAAGTACATTTCGTTTATTACCATTAACAACCAAAATGCATTAACAGATCATTAACCATTAACCAACGATATTATGGTAAATTAGAATTTAATTAATTTGGATTGTATCTGTGAAGTGTCTGTGAGCCATTAAAAATAAAAAATTTTTCCAGGGCTTTGGTTTCACATGTGCAAAAAGCAGCATAAAACAGAACATGATGATTCATCGCCACATAAGACACCTACTGCGCTTTACTGAACTGAAAAAATAAAATAATAAAATAAAATCATAGGCTGTAAATAAAAGAAATAAACAAATTATATTTTATTTAAATAAGATTAACGAAATGAAAAAAAAAAAAAACACTGCAACTAGTATTGAGTGACATGCAGCAGTCCACAAACAAGTTGACGGAAAGGAAACTGAGACAACCGAAATGGATCCTGTTTTTTTTTTTTTTTAAGTGAATGTACACAAATAAATAGGGGTGTAACAATAGCTAATGTCTAAGGATACGATGTATCGATGCAACCACTGGTGTCAAAAGTATTCACATTCATTACTCAGGTAGAAGTATAGATACTAGGGTTTAAAAATACTTTTGTAGAAGTTGAAGTATCAACTCAAGCTTTTTACTCAAGTAAAAGTGTAAAAGTACTGGTTTCAATACTACTTACAGTATAAAAGTAAGAGTAATGTAAGAAAAAAAATCCCATTAAGAACAAAAGCTTAGGCCGTGCCACAGGGGCCTATGGTGTACTACCCCACCTCCTCAAAAAAACATTTTTCTAAAGGCCATAATAGTGTTGGGCGCTATGGTCATTTTTCAAATCGTCATATCATCAGCCCGTGAGATCGACGATACACAATCTTATACCTCTAATAAAATAAACTTGAACTTTACCTAAGTATACTTCATAAAATAAACTTGAAATATACTACTTTTTGATATTTTTAACAGATTAAAATAATTTGATAGGACACATCAATTGTCAATATCAAGCAGCAAAACAAATTGTTTTGTACAGCTAAAAATAGCTAGATGCAAATGAGACCAGAAGCTAGACTGTCAGGAAAAAGGTGGATAAGCAGAAAGTAAATTAAATGGATAGGTCACCCCTAGACATGTGCCGGTATTCTGTAATATATCACGGTAATGAATATGCACAATATAGTTATTGTGGGCAATTCTAAATACCATGAATAATTATTACAAATTATTCAGAATTTTTAATGCATTATAAGAATACTTTCCCCATCAACTGGTCAAAATGCACAACACTGTATGCTGCTTGAAAGAGGCATGTGCACTCTGATGTAAACAAGCACGCATGAGAAGCACATGAGGAACACGTAAGAGACACCCTGAATTAAAGCACATTCACTCTCTGACAGCAGATGGCGCTGAACTACAGAAAATGCAGCCCTTACCCTGGAAACCCCATAAATAAAGCATCACTACTTTCTAAAACATATTTAAATAATTTTAAATAGCCATTCAGATTTGTGTATTAGCTGTGGTGTTCATCACAGAGTCAAATACTTAAATATTTAGACTTAATAGCCTATTTATTTTCAAACTTTTTTTTTTTTTCATTTTAATCTGGACTACAACATGCCCTAGATATAGTTTGAAAGTGTTTTGATTATTTATTGTTAATTCAAACTTTACATTCGGGCTTCATTAGTTAACATTAGTTGATTCATTAGCTAATATAAACTGACAATGAAAAATTTTTCTGAACATTCATTAATCTTAGGTATTACAATATTTAATAACACGTTGTTAAAGTTGCAACCGTGTTATTTAATGAGCTAACATGAACTAAGACTTGTATTTTTTTTAACAAAGATTAATAACTTCTGTAGCAAATGTAGCTACTGCTCATTGTGAATGTTAATGCATTAACTATGGTTAATTAATGATGTCTTATTGTAAAGTGATACCTATGGGTTGTTATAGTTCTTTTGCACTTTAATCTATGTAAAAAAAAAATTCTGTTACTTTATTGTATTTAAATGGTCATTTATTTTTGTTAGAAGAAAAGTTATTTAACCTGTTATACTGAAATGAAAATTCAATACCATGATAATACCGTATAACATTATAAAAGCAATTTAAATATCAATTGATTGCAACAGGAAAATTTGATACCGGCATATCCCTAGTCACCCCAGTGAAGATTGACATTTATTCTTCCTAATGTTGTTTCAAACCAAATTAGTTCATATTCAAAACACAAATTAAGATATTTTAATGAAATCTGACAGATTTGTTCATTAAAAGTCTATCTATTAAAAATCTCATCCGCTAAAAGTCTATTCAGCCAAAATTCTGATGCATCAATACATTCATGAGCAATGGTAAACTAAATACCAATGAATTGAGCAGTTTAATCCAAGTGTTCTATAGACATACAATTAATTTTTATGTTTACAAGTTTAACTTGTATTTATTCATATATTGACCAGTGAACATAGATTGAGCTTGATCGTACTTGCTTGCTAGAACTAACCTTGTTGGTTCTTGTGGAAATGGAAACATGCCAAGTTGAAGCAATAATGCAACTTCAGTGGCCAAATGTAAATGCTGTAAACTTAAAAAGCCTAAATCAGATCTGTTCATCATATTGATCTAAAGCCATTGTGTTTTTTTTATAAAACTTGAATTAAATCACTCCAATCATATTTATTTATTTTAAGGACATCTCTCAGGTTTCATTAAAAATATCTTCATTTGTGTATCACAGTACCACTGGTAGCTGAAAATGGCAAATATCAAGAATCCAACTTACTTTGAGTACTTGTATTTGGAGCACTGATGATGGAGGGATGTAAATTTTTTCAAAGTTAAAGAGTGTATAGTTAGATTGTCACCATAACCAAGTTTTCTAGTGATGACAGACATACCTTTGCTGCTGCTTTGTGACATTTGTGACAAATTTGTCAGCAAACCTGCAAAAAAAATAATAATAGTAATAGTAAATGTTGAAATTATTATTTTTTTTAATCACCAAACAGACACAAGTTTACTTCAAGAATGAGCAATGAGGCATGGTTAAGTTTGATGTTCAGGGTTTAAAAAACAGAACAAACGGAAAGAGGGATCTATTAGGTATGAAACGATTAGTAGACATTATCGACAACGTCGACAATAAAAAAATTGCAGAGAAATGTTTTTGTCGAGGAGTCATTTGATTTCATATGACTTAATGTATGTGCCTGCAATAATGCTGTTGCATTGTGGCGCTGTATCGCAATACTGTAATTCAGCTCTCCTGATAGGGCTTGGGCGCCGTGTTGCATTCTGGGATGTGGCGGCCATGTTGATGGCCTCGTGAATGTAAACATACAGCAAGTCGAACAAGAAGAAACAGAGTTGGGAGAAAGAAAAAATATGTTAAAATCGCGAAAAGGTTGTGGGATTTACAGGGATACGCTAAGTAGGGATGCCAGGGATCGGTATGTGGACAAAATCGGCACTATTAACGGTTTGGATCATTATGAAAATCCCAACAAAGAGTGGAGCACCGACGACGAGTTGATGCCGCACTTTTGCATTACAGATATCTTCGGCTACCTTGTTTTTTTTGTGAGCGCCTACACTTCAGAGACAGTTCCGAAGCTACAAGTCATTGGAGTCTCATGTGCAGTTCACAAATGGATGGGTTAAGGAGCTGCAGATCATGAAGCCGGCAAACAAAGGTAAAACTGCACTCTGCCTAGTTGCTAGTTTACTAACCGTTAGTGCTAACAACCATTCACATGTACTTTTAACTAACTTATTGCGTTTCAAAAGTTTAGTTAGTAGCTGTCAACCCTCCCGTTTTTTTTTCCGGGGTTCTCATGTATTTGAGCTCTTTTCCCCCGCTGTCTTCTCGTTGTAGTATTTTCCTGTAAAATATTCCCGTTAGCCCTTCCATCGGACCTGTCAGTCTCTGTGCTGTTGTCCTGTTGCTACACAGTTTGCCTTTCCAGCAAAACAGATATTTTCAAACCATCGTTTTGCTTAACGTTACTTGAAAGCAACCTTAGCGTGATATTGGCCTTTTTAAGATAACAGCGTGGTTGTTGTGAGAGCACGATTTCACACCAATGTAAGCAAAGTCAGGTTAGACATCTTCACAATCTCGCGCTTAGTTAATGCAGCAGTTTTTGTAGTACGAATTGTTGCTGTCAGCAGAGGGATAGGCACAGAAAGATGAATGTTAGAAAGTTTTTTCCCGTATTTTGGATGAGTAACCCAGGAAATTTCCCTTATTTTTCAGTGTTTACTTAAGCTATATAAATTAATATTCAGATATTATTACCTCACTTGGTCTCCGTTGGTCGCGCCTCCAAGCAGGAAAGCAGTGGAAAGTTAATCAATTTTTTTTTCAAAGGCGATTATGTGTTGTGCTAATACACCCACAATACAGCACAACGGTTTACCATGGTTGAAATAGTTTTTAATTAATCAAATTAAGACACACGGCTGAGAGGGGAGTATGTCTAAACACTGCGCCAGTAGTCCGATTAGCAGTAGAGAAGGCCATCAAGTGCACATGGCGCCCCGCGCCAAGTAATGACATCACGACGCCCAAGCCCTATGCAATTCAGAGAAGACAGCGCTTCAGTTAGAGCAAAGGAGCCAGTTCCGAGCCTGGCTGAGCGGCGTTTGGATATGTAAATATATACTGCGTGCTTTCCTTAAAATCTACACAACAAAAACTGACTGCAGTGTGAAAGCAGCACTTAAGAACACATTTAATTAATTATAACGAGTGGATGTTTTGCACGAACTCATTCGGCACTCCAGTAAAGAGACACGTCCAGTCCATGTCATGTTTATTTAAATAACAGTACAATGCAATAGATAGCCTTAAATCAAGGCAGATGTAACTTACAGTATTAAACATGAAAACCAGAGTAAGTGTCGCTTTCAGTTAGAATTATAATTGAATTTATTTTTAAGTAATTATATTGAATTATATTGGTAGTGTTTTTAGTTAAGTTTTGAACTTTTTTATTGTTGGCAGTGTTTTCAGCTAAAATTACAACTTTATCTAGCTCAGGTGCTGTTTGATCATCATAACCCTATAAGGTCTTTTAAGAGGTTATGTTGTGAATAAAATTTTGTAGCCAAAATAAAATGTCCTATCACTTAGGCTACCTGTTATTTTGTTTCTTATACATATGCCAAAAATAGGATGTTAATAGGCAAAATGATTTGTCATTCATCTCCTACCTCCTCTCACTCTCTCAATAGCTAATTAAATGGTGAATAAGAGAGTTTCTCTCTCATCTCATTTTGGGGTGCCAAATATATTTGTTTGTATAATTAATTAATTGTAATTACATAATGACTTCCAAAAGCGGACTGAATTATTTTTGTTAGAATATTTATTTTTAACTAACGCAATAGCTGAATAATTAATAAATGTCTACTGATTATCATTTAATAATCGATGATTAGTTGGACTAATCTTGTCTCTGTCTATTAAGATTGATCAATTATCAAAATAATTGTTTGTTGCAGCCCTATGATCTATATTATAGCTCTATAAAATGAAGCTACATACTTATTTAGAGATTCACCGTAATACAACATTTCGATGAAAATACTCAGTATATACAATTCGGTTAATGCACTACTACGTGAATTCATTACTTGCTCTGAACTCCAAGAGCCCCTTTCCAGGAAATTTTCCAAAAAAGACACGTTTGTAAAATGCGTAAATAAGGCAATATGCAATATCTGAAAATCAATAGCTGCTCTATGTTTGAAAAATTTGGAAAGGCAATCCTAATTGCTAAAAGCATCATGAATAGAACACTACTATCAGTGCAAAAACACACGGTCAAAGTAAACAGGCAAAACTGACAAGCTGAACATAGGTGTCGGCCCTTATCCGAACAGGGATCAGCTACAAGCTTTGCTACATGTCTTACACTATACACCACAAGTCCAAATGCACGTTTAATGATTTGCCGCCGCAAACTTTGTGGGAAAATTACCAATGCTGTACAGCCGGACAGGAGGAGTGAAAACAATATTATGCTAAAATGGAGACTATCTTGGACTGTCCTGGTGGTGTCTGTCTGAAAATAAAATCCACTGATGGGTGACTAAAAAACACAAGGTCATATCAAGTTGAAAAGTTAGTGCAGTTCACTGAAATCTATTTGCAAATTTCTGAGGAACAGAAACAAAAATTACACACAGACATCGGACACTTTGTGGTTACTCAATACCATTTACTTACATGAAGGCATTGCCTGGCATCTGTGAGTCCTGATCCATTGTGGCAGATGTGGCAGGTTTTTGCTTAATTCTTTTGGCTAAGGGACTCATCCATATCTGTATCTAGTATCAAGTAATGCATGTACAGCATACCGTAAGATATTTTTTGAAAATGGGGGCAAGCCACAAAGACAAAGAGGTATCAAACAGTCTTGTTACCTGAGTCCAAGGTACCGAGCAGGAGTGACAATCTTCCTGCCTGTTTGTTCTTCCTGGTCACTCTCCAAAATTAGAGGTTACTGTTGCTTGGTTGACCTTTTCTCTGGCCTTGTTGTAGGTAATCTGCATAATGTTGGTACAGATCAGAGCAGAGAGACAGACAATATTAAATGTGTGTGTGCAACAGTTGTGTATTTGCTAGTGTCCCATTTTCATATTTTTATGAGAAATCATTAAAAGGGATAAAATAGTAAAAAATAAAATAAAAAAAAATACTGTGTATGTTAAAACAGAGACTTTTTACATTTGGACCCAACGTGTTTTATCTGGAGCAGTCTCTCTCCCTTTTGACTTTGGCCGTAACACATTTCTTCTGTGGCCAGTAGCAAAACACAGTCTACACAAAATATAAAACAATGTTTATCTTTGTACAGTAAACAATAGCTCAGAGGTGTGACCATTTTAAATTATAACGAGAGTCCAAAGTGAAGGACTCAAATGTGGGATGCACCAAAATGAAAAAATCTTGTCCGAAGCAGAACTGAACAAAATGAACACTCTGGTGATGCTGAAGGCAGACAAATTACGGATTTTTAATTAACAGCAATTTTTGTCCTGCCATTTTGCAAGGTATTTCTCAGCACTTGCATAAAGTTTAAATAGCACAAACATGTGCTGTAATCAAAATATTTACTACAGCGTGCTCTTTTTAAACATTCTAAAGCAGACATTTATAGGCGAAAAGTTTCTCAACCTCTATACTAAAGGGGACATATGATTCGCTGAAACACTAATTTCTTTGGTGTAATGAAATGTTTATGAGAATTACAATCTGACAAGGGAACCACGATTTGCGAGGGGGAGGGGTAGAAGTGGCCAACAAGGCAATATGAACGCAGGTGGAAGTATGCTTAATGAGAAGCTGAGTCGGCTGGGCACAGGCGGGGCAGGATTCATGGCGTTTGTTGGGTTGGGCCAAATCCCTCCATCATGTGATTGACAGGTTACGCCCCTTCACATATCGTGAGTGCCCTGTCCTGCCAGGATCGATGAGACATAAACCATTAACGGGGGTCCATTATACACATAGATATAACAACTGATTTTCTAGGACCATGTCCCTCCCCGTAAGGCTAAGTATTTGGTGACTGGCGCGCTGCTCATGATCCTGCGGGCGGTGTGGGCCGGGGGGTCTTGTCTGAGCAGCGAAAAAGTGGGGGGGGCGGGGCGGTTTAATGGAGGCATTGAAGCACGGGTGAACACAGCAGAAGATTCTGCGGCAGGTTTGACAGGCGAGTTGCAGTCGCTGATAATGCGGAACGGTCGATGAAGCGGGGGGCCGGTTCACGGGGAGTCAGACTGGAGGGGTAAATTAGATGTAGATAGCCAAACCTTTGGCTGACCAGCGACATAGCGAGGACTTTGACGTATGATCTGTAGCACGCCATGCACATGCGTCTCTGCTGAAGCGACATAGTGCAGGTCTCCTCTTGCACTAGGTTACTTGCTGACTGATGGGTCTGGGCTGGGCGGGCGTGGTGGTCTGGGGATGAAAATAAGGGGTGGTTGATGGCGGGGCGCTTGTGAAAGGGAGAATGCAGGGGCAGGAAGGGGAGGGGGGAGTATGAGCATACTTCCAGCCCAGGATGGCTGTTAGGCCCAAGGCGGGGGATGGCTAGACTGGGGCTGGGCATGGTGGCTGTTCGGCCTGGCCATTGGTCTGTGGGTGGCGAGGAAAGGCTGGTGGCACCTGAGGCGGCAGACTGTGCCAGTGCGGTGGGCCTACCGCACTCTGGCGTCGGTGGGCAAGCCATGAGCTGGCATGTAATCATAATGCAGGGCCGTTCCTTAGCAGGGGGCGGTTTGGTAAGGAGGCCAAGAGATGTGATTTAAGCGATTGGTACGGTGGGATGGGCGCGTCTTACGGCCCGAGGGGGGCGGGGAAGGCCGGTGATAAGTCCGGCGTGTGGACCGTGAGAGGAATAGGCGGAGGGGCCAGCAGGTGAAGTGCCGCGGGTCACAGGCACAAGCAGAGCAGGCTGATAAAGCATCACGTTTTTAAGGGCCACTGGCTGGGATGGCCAGATGGCATAAGACACGGGATGACGCTAGTCTAGAAGGGAGCTAAGGCCCATTGTAGGGCTACACTTGTCGTGTGGGAACCCGGGACAAGGAGGCTGCTTTCGGGGCAGTTCGCGAGTAGCGGCGTGAGAGTGCTTGGCGCTTGCC